>NW_027596480.1:0-275959 GCF_964194155.1 Cetorhinus maximus
GGTAGGAGTGGAGAGGGAGAGGGTACGGAGCGGGAGAGGAGAGGGAGAGGGAGAGGGAAAGGGACAGGAGATGAGATGAGATGAGATGGAGAGGGAGAGGGAGAGGGGGGAGGGAGAGGGAGAGGGGGGAGGGAGAGGGAGAGGGAGAGGAGTGGAGAGGGAGAAGAGAGGGAGAGGGAGAGGAGGGAGAGGAGAGCGAGAGGAGAGGAGACGGAGAGGCGAGGAGAGGAGAGGAAGAGCGAGAGGGAGAGGGAGAGGGAGAGGGAAAGGGTGAGGGACCGGATAGGAGAGGAGAGGTGAGGAGAGGAGAGCGAGAGGAGAGGTAGAAGAGACGGAGGGGGAGCGAGGTGGATGGAGAGGAGAGGAGAGTAGAGGGAGCAGGAAGGGATAGGAGAGAGAGGAGAGGAGATGGAGAGGAGAGGAGACTGAGAGGGAGAGGAGAGGGGTGGGAGAGGAGATGGGGAGGAGAGGAGAGGGAGAGGAGAGGAGAGGAGAGGGTGAGGGAGAGAGGAGGGAGAGGAGAGGGAGAGGAGGGAGAGGAGAGGAGGGGAAGAGGAAGCGGGAAGGGAGAGGAGAGGGGAGAGGAAAGGGAGATGGAGAGGAGAGGGTGAGGTTAGGGGGAGAAGAGGAGAGGAAAGGAGGAACGAGGAAGGACAGGGAGAGGAGAGGGATAGGAGACTAGAGGAGAGGAGAGAGGCGAGGAGAGGAGTAGAGAGTGCAACACACCCTCACTTAATGAACACCAATAGTGCAACACACCCTCATGTACAGACCCTCCAATAGTGCAGCACATCCTCAATTTCTGACACTCCAATAGTGCAGCACACCCTCAATTACTGACACTCCAATAGTGCAGCACACACTCAATTACTGACACTCCAATAGTGCAGAGCACACCCTCAATTACTGTCACTCCAATAGTGCAGCACACCCTCAATTACTGACACTCCAATAGTGCAGCACACCCTCAATTACTGACACTCTAATAGTGCAGCACACCCTCAATTACTGACACTCCAATAGTGCAGCACACCCTCAATTACTGACACTCCAATAGTGCAGCACACCCTCAATTACTGACACTCCAATAGTGCAGCACACCCTCAATTACTGACACTCTAATAGTGCAGCACACCCTCAATTACTGACACTCCAATAGTGCAGCACACCCTCAATTACTGACACTCCAATAGTGCAGCACACCCTCAATTACTGACACTCCAATAGTGCAGCACACCCTCAATTACTGACACTCCAATAGTGCAGCACACCCTCAATTACTGACACTCTAATAGTGCAGCACACCCTCAATTACTGACACACCAATAGTGCAGCACACCCTCAATTACTGACACTCCAATAGTGCAGCACACCCTCAATTACTGACACTCCAATAGTGCAGCACACCCTCAATTACTGACACTCCAATAGTGCAGCACACCCTCAATTACTGACACTCCAATAGTGCAGCACACCCTCAATTACTGACGCTACAATAGTGCAGCACACCCTCAATTACTGACACTCCAATAGTGCAGCACACCCTCAATTACTGACACTCCAATAGTGCAGCACACCCTCAATTACTGACACTCCAATAGTGCAGCACAACCTCAATTACTGACCCTCCAATAGTGCAGCACACCCTCAATTACTGACACTCCAATAGTGCAGCACACCTCAATTACTGACACTCCAATAGTGCAGCACACCCTCAATTACTGACCCTCCAATAGTGAAGCACACACTCAATTACTGACAATCCAATAGTGCAGCACACCCTCAATTACTGACTCTCCAATAGTGCAGCACACCCTCAATTACTGACTCCCCAATAGTGCAGCACACCCTCAATTACTGACTCTCCAATAGTGCAGCACACCCTCAATTACTGACTCCCCAATAGTGCAGCACACCCTCAATTACTGACACACCAATAGTGCAGCACACCCTCAATTACTGACACTCCAATAGTGCAGCACACCCTCAATTACTGACACACCAATAGTGCAGCACACCCTCAATTACTGACACTCCAATAGTGCAGCACACCCTCAATTACTGACACTCCAATAGTGCAGCACACGCTCAATTACTGACCCTCCAATAGTGCAGCACACCCTCAATTACTGATACTCCAAAAGTGCGCACAACCTCAATTACTGACACACCAATAGTGCTGCACACCCTCAATTACTGACAGTCCATTGGTGCAGCAGACCCCCGAATACTCTCACTACAATAGTGCAGAAGAGCCTCAATTACAGACCCTCCAATAGTGCAGCACACCCTCAATTACTGACTCTCCAATAGTGCAGCACACCCTCAATTACTGACACTCCCAGAGTGAAGCACACACTCAATTACTGACACTCCAATACTGTAGCACACCCTCAATTACTGACACTCCAATAGTGCAGCACACCCTCAATTACTGACACTCAAATAGTGCAGCACACCCTCAATTACTGACACCCCAATAGTGCAGCACACCCTCAATTAATGACCCTCCAACAGTGCAGAACACCCTCAATTACTGACCCTCCAATAGTGCAGCACACCCTCAATTACTGACACTCCAATAGTGCAGCACACCCTCAATAACTGACACTCCAATAGTGCAGCACACCCTCAATTAATGACCATCCAACAGTGCAGCACAAACTCAATATCTGACACTCCAATAGTGCAGCACATCTTCAATTACTGACACTCCAATAGTGCAGCACACCCTCAATTACTGACACTCCAATAGTGCAGCACACCCTCAATTACTGACACTCCAATAGTGCAGCACACCCTCAATTACTGACCCAGTAATAGTGCAGCACATCCTCAATTAATGACCTTCCAATAGTGCAGCACACCCTCAATTACTGGCACTTATATAGTGTAGCACACCCTCAAATACTGACACTCCAATACTGCAGCACACCCTCAATTACTGACACTCCAATAGTGCAGCACATCCTCAATTACTGACACTCCAATAGTGCAGCACACCCTCAATTACTGACACTCCAATAGTGCAGCACACCCTCAATTACTGAAACTCCAATAGTGCAACACACCCTCAAATAATGACACTACAATAGTGCAGCACACCCTCAATTACTGACACTCCAATAGTGCAGCACACCCTCAATTACTGACCCTGTAATAGTGCAGCACACCCTCAATTACTGCCCCTGTAATAGTGCAGCACACCCTCAATTACTGACCATGTAAAAGTGCAGCACATCCTCAATTACTGACCCTGCAATAGTGCAGCTCAACCTCAATTACTGACACAATAAATGTGCAGCACACCCTAAATTACTGACACTCCAATAGTGCAGCACACCCTCAATTACAGACCCTCCAATAGTGCAGCAAACCCTCAAATACAGACACTGCAATAGTGAAGCACACCCTCAATTACTGACGCTCCAATAGTACAGCACACACTCAATTACTGACACTCCAATAGTGCAGCACACCCTCAATTACTGACACTCCAATAGTGCAGCACAGCCTCAATTAATGACACTCCAATAGTGCAGCACACCCTCAATTACTGACACTCCAATAGTGCAGCACACCCTCAATTACTGACACTCCAATAGTGCAGCACACCCTCAATTACTGACACCCCAATATTGCAGCACACTCTCAATTACTGACTCTCCAATAGTGCAGCACACCCTCAATTTCTGACACTCCAATAGTGCAGCACAACCTCAATTACTGAGACCCCAATATTGCAGCACACTCTCAATTACTAACCCTCCAATACTGCAGCACACCCTCAATTACAGACACTCCAATAGTGCAGCACACCCTCAATTACTGACCCTCCAATAGTGCAGCACACCCTCAATTACTGACACTCCAATAGTGCAGCACACCCTCAATTACTGACACTCCAATAGTGCAGCACACCCTCAATTACTGACACTCCAATAGTGCAGCACATCCTCAATTACTGACACTCCAATAGTGCAGCACAACCTCAATAACTGACAATCCAATAGTGCAGCACAACTTCAATTACTGACACTCCAATAGTGCAGCACACCCTCAATTACTGACACTCCAATAGTGCAGCACACCCTCAATTACTGACACTCCAATAGTGCAGCACACCCTCAATTACTGACACTCCAACAGTGCAGCACACCCTCAATTACTCACTCCCCAATAGTGCAGCATACCCTAAATTACTGACTCCCCAATAGTGCAGCACACCCTCAATTACTGACACTCCAATAGTGCAGCACACCCTCAATTACTGACCATGTAATAGTGCAGCACATCCTCAATTACTGACCCTCCAATAGTGCAGCTCAACCTCAATTACAGACACAATAAATGTGCAGAACACCCTCAATTACTGACACTCCAATAGTGCAGCACATCCTCAATTACTGACCCTCCAATAGTGCAGCAAACCCTCAAATACAGACACTGCAATAGTGCAGTACACCCTCAATTACTGACACTCCAATAGTGCAGCACATCCTCAATTACTGACCCTCCAATAGTGCAGCAAACCCTCAAATACAGACACTGCAATAGTGCAGCACACCCTCAATTACTGACACTCCAACAGTGCAGCACACCCTCAATTACTCACTCCCCAATAGTGCAGCATACCCTCAATTACTGACTCCCCAATAGTGCAGCACACCCTCAATTACTGACACTCCAATAGTGCAGCACACCCTCAATTACTGACCATGTAATAGTGCAGCACATCCTCAATTACTGACCCTCCAATAGTGCAGCTCAACCTCAATTACAGACACAATAAATGTGCAGAACACCCTCAATTACTGACACTCCAATAGTGCAGCACATCCTCAATTACTGACCCTCCAATAGTGCAGCAAACCCTCAAATACAGACACTGCAATAGTGCAGCACACCCTCAATTACTGACACTCCAATACTGCAGCACATTCTCAATTACTGACCCTCCAATAGTGCAGCACACCCTCAATTACTGACACTCCAATAGTGCAGCACACCCTCAATTACTGACACCCCAATATTGCAGCACACCCTCAATTACTGACACCCCAATATTGCAGCACACTCTCAATTACTAACCCTCCAATACTGCAGCACACCCTCAATTACTGACACTCCAATAGTGCAGCACACCCTCAATTACTGACCCTCCAATAGTGCAGCACACCCTCAATTACTGACCATCCAATAGTGCAGCACACCCTCAATTACTGACCATCCAATAGTGAAGCACACCCTCAATTACAAACACTCCAATAGTGCAGCACACCCTCAATTACTGACACTCCAATAGTGCAGCACACCCTCAATTACTGACACTCCAATAGTGCAGCACAACCTCAATAACTGACAATCCAATAGTGCAGCACAACATCAATTACGGACACTCCAACAGTGCAGCACACCCTCAATTACTGACACTCCAATAGTGCAGAACACCCTCAATTACCGACACTCCAATAGTGCAGCACACCCTCAATTACTGACACTCCAATAGTGCAGCACACCCTCAATTACTGACACTCCAACAGTGCAGCACACCCTCAATTACTGACACTCCAACAGTGCAGCACACCCTCAATTACTGACTCCCCAATAGTGCAGCACACCCTCAATTACTGACACTCCAATAGTGCAGCACACCCTCAATTACTGACACTTCAACAGTGCAGCACACCCTCAATAAATGACTCTCTTATAGCTCAGCGCACACTCAATTACTCACTCTCCAATAGTGTAGCATACCCTCAATTACTGACCCTACAATAGTGCTGCACACCCTCAAATACTGACACTCCAATAGTGTAGCACACCCTCAATTACTGACTCTCCAATAGTGCAGATCACCCTCAATTACTGACCCTCCAATAGTGCAGCATACCCTCAATAACTGACACTCCAATAGTGCAGCACACCCTCAATAACTGACCCTCCAATAGTGCAGCACACCCTCAATTACTGAAACTCCAATAGTGCAACACACCCTCAAATAATGACACTACAATAGTGCAGCACACCCTCAATTACTGACACTCCAATAGTGCAGCACACCCTCAATTACTGACCCTGTAATAGTGCAGCACACCCTCAATTACTGCCCCTGTAATAGTGCAGCTCAACCTCAATTACTGACACAATAAATGTGCAGCACACCCTAAATTACTGACACTCCAATAGTGCAGCTCAACCTCAATTACTGACACAATAAATGTGCAGCACACCCTAAATTACTGACACTCCAATAGTGCAGCACACCCTCAATTACAGACCCTCCAATAGTGCAGCAAACCCTCAAATACAGACACTGCAATAGTGAAGCACACCCTCAATTACTGACACTCCAATAGTGCAGCACACCCTCAATTACAGACCCTCCAATAGTGCAGCAAACCCTCAAATACAGACACTGCAATAGTGAAGCACACACTCAATTACTGACACTCCAATAGTGCAGCACACCCTCAATTACTGACACTCCAATAGTGCAGCACAGCCTCAATTACTGACACTCCAATAGTGCAGCACACCCTCAATTACTGACACTCCAATAGTGCAGCACACCCTCAATTACTGACACTCCAATAGTGCAGCACACCCTCAATTACTGACACCCCAATATTGCAGCACACTCTCAATTACTGACTCTCCAATATTGCAGCACACCCTCAATTTCTGACACTCCAATAGTGCAGCACAACCTCAATTACTGAGACCCCAATATTGCAGCACACCCTCAATTACTGACACTCCAATAGTGCAGCACACCCTCAATTACTGACACACCAATAGTGCAGCACATCCTCAATTACTGACCCTCCAATAGTGCAGCACAACTTCAATTACTGACACTCCAATAGTGCAGCACACCCTCAATTACTGACACTCCAATAGTGCAGCACACCCTCAATTACTGACACTCCAATAGTGCAGCACACCCTCAATTACTGACACTCCAACAGTGCAGCACACCCTCAATTACTCACTCCCCAATAGTGCAGCACACCCTCAATTACTGACTCCCCAATAGTGCAGCACACCCTCAATTACTGACCATGTAATAGTGCAGCACACCCTCAATTACTGACACTCCAATAGTGCAGCACACCCTCAATTACTGACCATGTAATAGTGCAGCACATCCTCAATTACTGACCCTCCAATAGTGCAGCTCAACCTCAATTACAGACACAATAAATGTGCAGCACACCCTCAATTACTGACACTCCAATAGTGCAGCACACCCTCAATTACTGACACTGCAATAGTGAAGCACACCCTCAATTACTGACGCTCCAATAGTACAGCACACACTCAATTACTGACACTCCAATAGTGCAGCATACCCTCAATGAAAGGCACCCCAATAGTGCAGCACACCCTCAATTACTGACACTCCAATACTGCAGCACATTCTCAATTACTGACACTCCAATACTGCAGCAAACCCTCAAATACAGACACTGCAATAGTGAAGCACACCCTCAATTACTGACGCTCCAATAGTACAGCACACACTCAATTACTGACACTCCAATAGTGCAGCATACCCTCAATGAAAGGCACCCCAATAGTGCAGCACACCCTCAATTACTGACACCCCAATATTGCAGCACACTCTCAATTACTAACCCTCCAATACTGCAGCACACCCTCAATTACTGACACTCCAATAGTGCAGCACACCCTCAATTACTGACACTCCAATAGTGCAGCACACCCTCAATTACTGACCCTCCAATAGTGCAGCACACCCTCAATTACTGACCCTCCAATAGTGCAGCACACCCTCAATTACTGACACTCCAATAGTGCAGCACACCCTCAATTACTGACACTCCAATAGTGCAGCACACCCTCAATTACTGACCCTCCAATAGTGCAGCACACCCTCAATTACTGACCATCCAATAGTGCAGCACACCCTCAATTACTGACCCTCCAATAGTGCAGCACACCCTCAATTACTGACCATCCAATAGTGCAGCACACCCTCAATTACTGACACTCCAATAGTGCAGCACACCATCAATTACTGACACTCCAATAGAGCAGCAAACCCACAATTACTGACACTCCAATAGTGCAGCATACCCTCAATTACTGACACTCCAATAGTGCAGCACACCCTCAATTACTGACACTCCAATAGTGCAGCACAACCTCAATAACTGACAATCCAATAGTGCAGCACAACATCAATTACGGACACTCCAACAGTGCAGCACACCCTCAATTACTGACACTCCAATAGTGCAGCACACCCTCAATTACTGACACTCCAATAGTGCAGCACACCCTCAATTACTGACACTCCAATAGTGCAGCACACCCTCAATTACTGACACTTCAACAGTGCAGCACACCCTCAATAAATGACTCTCTTATAGCTCAGCGCACACTCAATTACTCACTCTCCAATAGTGCAGCACACCCTCTTTTACTGACACTCCAATAGTGCAGCACACCCTCAATTACTGACACTCCAATAGTGCAGCACACCCTCAATTACTGACCCTCCAATAGTGCAGCACACCCTCAATTACTGACACTCCAATAGTGCAGCACACCCTCAATTACTGACACTCCAATAGTGCAGCACACCCTCAATTACTGACCCTCCAATAGTGCAGCACACCCTCAATTACTGACACTCCAATAGTGCAGCACACCCTCAATTACTGACACTCCAAAAGTGCAGCCCACCCTCAATTACTGACACTCCAATAATATAGCACACCCTCAATTACTGACCATCCAATAGTGCAGATCACCCTGAATTACTGACACTCCAGTAGTGCAGCACACCCTCAATTACTGACACTCCAATAGTGCAGCACACCCTCAATTACTGACCATCCAATAGTGCAGCACACCCTCAATTACTGGCACTTATATAGTGTAGCACACCCTCAAATACTGACACTCCAATAGTGCAGCACACCCTCAATTACTGACCCTGTAATAGTGCAGCACACCCTCAATTACTGCCCCTGTAATAGTGCAGCACACCCTCAATTACTGACCCTGTAATAGTGCAGCACACCCTCAATTACTGCCCCTGTAATAGTGCAGCACATCCTCAATTACTGACCCTGCAATAGTGCAGCTCAACCTCAATTACTGACACAATAAATGTGCAGCACACCCTAAATTACTGACACTCCAATAGTGCAGCACACCCTCAATTACAGACCCTCCAATAGTGCAGCAAACCCTCAAATACAGACACTGCAATAGTGAAGCACACCCTCAATTACTGACACTCCAATAGTGCAGCACACCCTCAAATACTGACACTCCATTAGTGCAGCACACCCTCAATTACTGACACTCCAATAGTGCAGCACACCCTCAATTACTGACACTCCAATAGTGCAGCACACCCTCAATTACTGACACCCCAATATTGCAGCACACTCTCAATTACTGACTCTCCAATAGTGCAGCACACCCTCAATTACTGACACCCCAATATTGCAGCACACTCTCAATTACTGACTCTCCAATAGTGCAGCACACCCTCAATTACTGACACTCCAATAGTGCAGCACACCCTCAATTACTGACACTCCAATAGTGCAGCACACTCTCAATTACTGACTCTCCAATAGTGCAGCACACCCTCAATTACTGACTCTCCAATAGTGCAGCACACCCTCAATTACTGACACTCCAATAGTGCAGCACACCCTCAATTTCTGACACTCCAATAGTGCAGCACAACCTCAATTACTGAGACCCCAATATTGCAGCACACTCTCAATTACTAACCCTCCAATACTGCAGCACACCCTCAATTACTGACACTCCAATAGTGCAGCACACCCTCAATTACTGACACTCCAATAGTGCAGCAAAACCTCAATAACTGACACTCCAATAGTGCAGCACACCCTCAATTACTGACACTCCAATAGTGCAGCACACCCTCAATTACTGACACTCCAATAGTGCAGCAAAACCTCAATAACTGACACTCCAATAGTGCAGCACACCCTCAATTACTGACACTCCAATAGTGCAGCACACCCTCAATTACTGACACTCCAATAGTGCAGCACAACCTCAATAACTGACACTCCAATAGTGCAGCACACCCTCAATTACTGACACTCCAATAGTGCAGCACAACTTCAATTACTGACACTCCAATAGTGCAGCACACCCTCAATTACTGACTCACCAATAGTGCAGCACACCCTCAATTACTGACACTCCAATAGTGCAGCACACCCTCAATTACTGACACTCCAACAGTGCAGCACACCCTCAATTACTGACAATCCAATAGTGCAGCACACCCTCAATTACTGACACTCCAACAGTGCAGCACACCCTCAATTACTGACACTCCAACAGTGCAGCACACCCTCAATTACTCACTCCCCAATAGTGCAGCACACCCTCAATTACTGACTCACCAATAGTGCAGCACACCCTCAATTACTGACACTCCAATAGTGCAGCACACCCTCAATTACTGACTCACCAATAGTGCAGCACACCCTCAATTACTGACACTCCAATAGTGCAGCACACCCTCAATTACTGACACTCCAACAGTGCAGCACACCCTCAATTACTGACACTCCAATAGTGCAGCACACCCTCAATTACTGACACTCCAATAGTGCAGCACACCCTCAATTACTGACACTCCAATAGTGCAGCACACCCTCAATTACTGACACTCCAACAGTGCAGCACACCCTCAATTACTCACTCCCCAATAGTGCAGCACACCCTCAATTACTGACTCACCAATAGTGCAGCACACCCTCAATTACTGTCCATGTAATAGTGCAGCACATCCTCAATTACTGACACTCCAATAGTGCAGCACACCCTCAATTACTGACACTCCAACAGTGCAGCACACCCTCAATTACTCACTCCCCAATAGTGCAGCACACCCTCAATTACTGACTCACCAATAGTGCAGCACACCCTCAATTACTGACCATGTAATAGTGCAGCACATCCTCAATTACTGACCCTCCAATAGTGCAGCTCAACCTCAATTACAGACACAATAAATGTGCAGCACACCCTCAATTACTGACACTCCAATAGTGCAGCACATCCTCAATTACTGACCCTCCAATAGTGCAGCAAACCCTCATATACAGACACTGCAATAGTGAAGCACACCCTCAATTACTGACGCTCCAATAGTACAGCACACACTCAATTACTGACACTCCAATAGTGCAGTATACCCTCAATGAAAGGCACCCCAATAGTGCAGCACACCCTCAATTACTGAGACTACAATAGTGCAGCACAGCCTCAATTACTGACACTCCAATAGTGCAGCACACCCTCAATTACTGACCCTCCAATAGTGCAGCACACCCTCAATTACTGACCATCCAATAGTGCAGCACACCATCAATTACTGACACTCCAATAGAGCAGCACACCCTCAATTACTGACCCTCCAATAGTGCAGAACACCCTCAATTACTGACACTCCAATAGTGCAGCACACCCTCAATTACTGACACTCCAATAGTGCAGCACACCCTCAATTACTGACACTCCAATAGTGCAGCACACCCTCAATTACTGACACTCTAATAGTGCAGCACACCCTCAATTACTGACACTCCAATAGTGCAGCACACCCTCAATTACTGACACTCCAACAGTGCAGCACACCCTCAATTACTGACTCCCCAATAGTGCAGCACACCCTCAATTACTGACACTCCAATAGTGCAGCACACCCTCAATTACTGACACTTCAACAGTGCAGCACACCCTCAATAAATGACTCTCTTATAGCTCAGCGCACACTCAATTACTCACTCTCCAATAGTGTAGCATACCCTCAATTACTGACCCTACAATAGTGCTGCACACCCTCAAATACTGACACTCCAATAGTGCAGCACACCCTCATTACTGACTCTCCAATAGTGCAGATCACCCTCAATTACTGACCCTCCAATAGTGCAGCATACCCTCAATAACTGACACTCCAATAGTGCATCACACCCTCAATAACTGACCCTCCAATAGTGCAGAACACCCTCAATTACTGACACTCCAATAGTGCAGCACACCCTCAATTACTGAAACTCCAATAGTGCAGCACACCCTCAATTACTGAACCTCCAATAGTGCAGCACACACTCAATTACTGACACTCCAATAGTGCAGCACACCCTCTTTTACTGACACTCCAATAGTGCAGCCCACCCTCAATTACTGACACTCCAATAGTGCAGCACACCCTCAATTACTGACACTCCAAAAGTGCAGAATTCCCTCAATTACTGACACTCCAATAGTGCAGCGCACCCTCAATTACTGACACTCCAATAGTGCAGAATTCCCTCAATTACTGATACTATTTTAGTGCAGCAAACCCTCAATTCCTGGCACTCCAATATTGCAGCACACCCTCAGTTCGTGACAATCCAATAATGCAGCACACCCTCAATTACTGACACTTCAAGAGTGCAGCACACCCTCAATTACTGACTCTCCAATAGTGCTGCACACCCTCAATTACTGACACTCCAATAGTGCAGAATTCCCTCAATTACTGACACTATTTTAGTGCAGCACACCCTCAATTACTGACACTCCAACAGTGCAGCACATCCTCAATTAATGACCTTCCAATAGTGCAGCACAACCTCAATTACTGACAGCCCAATAGTGCAGCACACCCTCAATTACTGACGCTCCAATAGTACAGCACACACTCAATTACTGACACTCCAATAGTGCAGCATACCCTCAATGAAAGGCACCCCAATAGTGCAGCACAGCCTCAATTACTGACACTCCAATAGTGCAGCACACCCTCAATTACTGACTCTCCAATAGTGCTGCACACCCTCAATTACTGACACTCCAATAGTGCAGAATTCCCTCAATTACTGACACTATTTTAGTGCAGCACACCCTCAATTACTGACACTCCAATAGTGCAGCATACCCTCAATGAAAGGCACCCCAATAGTGCAGCACAGCCTCAATTACTGACACTCCAATAGTGCAGCACACCCTCAATTACTGACTCTCCAATAGTGCTGCACACCCTCAATTACTGACACTCCAATAGTGCAGAATTCCCTCAATTACTGACACTATTTTAGTGCAGCACACCCTCAATTACTGACACTCCAACAGTGCAGCACATCCTCAATTAATGACCTTCCAATAGTGCAGCACAACCTCAATTACTGACAGCCCAATAGTGCAGCACACCCTCAATTACTGACGCTCCAATAGTACAGTACACACTCAATTACTGACACTCCAATAGTGCAGCATACCCTCAATGAAAGGCACCCCAATAGTGCAGCACAACCTCAATTACTGACACTCCAATAGTGCAGCACACCCTCAATGAATGGCACCCCAATAGTGCAGCACAACCTCAATTACTGACAGCCCAATAGTGCAGCACACCCTCAATTACTGACGCTCCAATAGTACAGCACACACTCAATTACTGACACTCCAATAGTGCAGCATACCCTCAATGAAAGGCACCCCAATAGTGCAGTACAACCTCAATTACTGACACTCCAATAGTGCAGCATACCCTCAATGAAAGGCACCCCAATAGTGCAGCACAGCCTCAATTACTGACACTCCAATAGTGCAGCACACCCTCAGTTACTGACACTCCAATAGTGCAGCACACTCTCAATTACAGACACCCCAATAGTGCAGCACAACCTCAATTACTGACACTCCAATAGTGCAGCACACCCTCAATTACTGACACTCCAATAGTGCAGCACACTCTCAATTACTGACACTCCAATATTGCAGCACACCCTCAATTACTGACACTCCAATAGTGCAGCACACTCTCAATTACTGACCCTCCAATACTGCAGCACACCCTCAATTACTGACACTCCAATAGTGCAGCACACCCTCAATTACTGACCCTCCAATAGTGCAGCACACCCTCAATTACTGACACTCCAATAGTGCAGAATTTCCTCAATTACTGACCCTTCAATAGTGCAGCACACCCTCAATTTCTGACACTCCAATAGTGCAGCAAACCCTCAATTACTGACACTCCAATAGTGCAGCACACCCTCAATTACTGACCCTTCAATAGTGCAGCACACCCTCAATTTCTGACACTCCAATAGTGCAGCAAACCCTCAATTACTGACACTCCAATAGTGCAGCACACCCTCAATTACTGACACTCCAATAGTGCAGCACACCCTCAATTACTGACACTCCAATAGTGCAGCACACCCTCAATTACTGACACTCCAATAGTGCAGCACACCCTCAATTACTGACACTCCAATAGTGCAGCACACCCTCAATTACTGACCCTCCAATAGTGCAGCACACCCTCAGTTACTGACACTCCAATATCAGCACACCCTCAATTACTGACACTCCAACAGTGCAGCACACCCTCAATTACTGACACTCCAATAGTGCAGCACACCCTCAAATACTGACCCTCCAATAGTGCAGCACACCCTCAATTACTGACACTACAATAGTGCAACACACTCTCAATTACTGTCACTCCAATAGTGCAGCACACCCTCAATTACTGACACTCCAATAGTGCAGCACACCCACAATTACTGACACTTCAATAGTGCAGCACATCCTCAATTACTGACACTCCAATAGTGCAGCACACCATCAATTACTGACACTCCAATAGTGCAGCACACCCTCAATTACTGACACTTCAATAGTGCAGCACATCCTCAATTACTGACACTCCAATAGTGCAGCACACCCACAATTACTGACACTTCAATAGTGCAGAACATCCTCAATTACTGACACTCCAATAGTGCAGCACACCCTCAATTACTGACACTCCAATAGTGCAGCACACACTCAATTACTGACACTTCAATAGTGCAGCACACCCTCAATTACTGACACTTCAATAGTGCAGCACATCCTCAATTACTGACACTCCAATAGTGCAGCACACCCACAATTACTGACACTTCAATAGTGCAGAACATCCTCAATTACTGACACTCCAATAGTGCAGCACACCCACAATTACTGACACTTCAATAGTGCAGAACATCCTCAATTACTGACACTCCAATAGTGCAGCACATCCTCAATTACTGACACTCCAATAGTGCAGCACACCCTCAATTACTGACACTTCAATAGTGCAGCACATCCTCAATTACTGACACTCCAATAGTGCAGCACACCCTCAATTACTGACACTGCAATAGTGCAGCACACCCTCAATTACTGAGCCTACAATAGTGCATCACAACTTCAATTACTGACACTCCAATAGTGCAGCACACCCTCAATTACTAACCCTCCAATAGTGCAGCACACCCTCAATTACTGACACTCCAATAGTGCAGCACACCCTCAATTTCTGACTCTCCAATAGTGCAGCACGCCCTCAATTACTGACCCTCCAATAGTGCAGCACACCCTCTATTACTGACACTCCAATAGTGCAGCACACCCTCAATTACTGACCCTCCAATAGTGCAGCACACCCTCAATTACTGACACTCCAATAGTGCAGCACAACCACAATTACTGACACTCAAATAGTGCAACACACCCTCAATTACTGACCCTCCAATAGTGCAGCACACCCACAATTACTGACAATCCAATAGTGCAGCACAACCACAATTACTGACACTCAAATAGTGCAACACACCCTCAATTACTGACCCTCCAACAGTGCAGAAAAACCCTCAATTAATGACAGTCCAATAGTGCAGCACTCCCTCAATTACTGACACTCCAATAGTGCAGCACACCCTCAATTTCTGACACTGCAATAGTGCAGCACACCCTCAATTACTGACACTCCAATAGTGCAGCACACCCTCAATTACTGACACTTCAATAGTGCAGCACATCCTCAATTACTGACACCCCAATAGTGCAGCACACCCTCAAGTACTGACCCTCCAATAGTGCAGCACACCCTCAATTACTGACCCTCCAATAGTGCAGCACACCCTCTATTACTGACACTCCAATAATGCAGAACACCCTCAATTACTGACACTCCAATAGTGCAGCACACCCTCAAGTACTGACCCTCCAATAGTGCAGCACACCCTCTATTACTGACACTCCAATAGTGCAGCAAACCCTCAATTACTGACACTCCAATAGTGCAGCACACCCTCAATTACTGACACTCCAATAGTGCAGCACACCCTCATTTATTGACACACCAATGGTGCAGAATTCCCTCAATTACTGACTCTCCAATAGTGCAGCACACTCTCAATTACTGACCCTCCAATAGCGCAGCACATCCTCAATTACTGACACTCGGATAGTGCTGCACACCCTCAATTACTGACCCTCCAATAGTGCAGCACACCCTCAATTACTGACACTCCAATAGTGCAGCACATCCTCAATTACTGACACCCCAATAGTGCAGCACACCTTCAATTACTGACACTCCAATAGTGCAGCAAACCCTCAATTACTGACACTCCAATAGTGCAGCACATCCTCAATTACTGACACCGCAATAGTGCAGCACACTCTCAATTACTGACGCTCCAATAGTGCAGCTCACCCTCAATTTCTGACACTGCAATAGTGCAGCACACACTCAATTACTGACACTCCAATAGTGCAGCAAACCCTCAATTACTGACACTCCAATAGTGCAGCACACCCTCAATTACTGACACTCCAATAGTGCAGCACACCCTCAATTACTGACACTCCAATAGTGCAGCACACCCTCAATTACTGACACTCCAATAGTGCAGCAAACCCTCAAATACTGACTCTCCAATAGTGCAGCACACCCTCAAATACTGACTCTCCAATAGTGCAGCAAACCCTCAATTACTGACACTCCAATAGTGCAGCACACCCTCAATTACTGACACTCCAATAGTGCAGCACACCCTCAATTACTGACACTCCAATAGTGCAGCAAACCCTCAAATACTGACTCTCCAATAGTGCAGCACACCCTCAAATACTGACTCTCCAATAGTGCAGCAAACCCTCAATTACTGACACTCCAATAGTGCAGCACACCCTCAATTACTGACACTCCAATAGTGCAGCACACCCTCAATTACTGACACTCCAATAGTGCAGCACACCCTCAATTACTGACACTCCAACAGTGCAGCACACCCTCAATTACTCACTCCCCAATAGTGCAGCACACCCTCAATTACTGACTCACCAATAGTGCAGCACACCCTCAATTACTGTCCATGTAATAGTGCAGCACATCCTCAATTACTGACACTCCAATAGTGCAGCACACCCTCAATTACTGACACTCCAACAGTGCAGCACACCCTCAATTACTCACTCCCCAATAGTGCAGCACACCCTCAATTACTGACTCACCAATAGTGCAGCACACCCTCAATTACTGACCATGTAATAGTGCAGCACATCCTCAATTACTGACCCTCCAATAGTGCAGCTCAACCTCAATTACAGACACAATAAATGTGCAGCACACCCTCAATTACTGACACTCCAATAGTGCAGCACATCCTCAATTACTGACCCTCCAATAGTGCAGCAAACCCTCAAATACAGACACTGCAATAGTGAAGCACACCCTCAATTACTGACGCTCCAATAGTACAGCACACACTCAATTACTGACACTCCAATAGTGCAGTATACCCTCAATGAAAGGCACCCCAATAGTGCAGCACACCCTCAATTACTGAGACTACAATAGTGCAGCACAGCCTCAATTACTGACACTCCAATAGTGCAGCACACCCTCAATTACTGACCCTCCAATAGTGCAGCACACCCTCAATTACTGACCATCCAATAGTGCAGCACACCATCAATTACTGACACTCCAATAGAGCAGCACACCCTCAATTACTGACCCTCCAATAGTGCAGAACACCCTCAATTACTGACACTCCAATAGTGCAGCACACCCTCAATTACTGACACTCCAATAGTGCAGCACACCCTCAATTACTGACACTCCAATAGTGCAGCACACCCTCAATTACTGACACTCTAATAGTGCAGCACACCCTCAATTACTGACACTCCAATAGTGCAGCACACCCTCAATTACTGACACTCCAACAGTGCAGCACACCCTCAATTACTGACTCCCCAATAGTGCAGCACACCCTCAATTACTGACACTCCAATAGTGCAGCACACCCTCAATTACTGACACTTCAACAGTGCAGCACACCCTCAATAAATGACTCTCTTATAGCTCAGCGCACACTCAATTACTCACTCTCCAATAGTGTAGCATACCCTCAATTACTGACCCTACAATAGTGCTGCACACCCTCAAATACTGACTCTCCAATAGTGCAGCACACCCTCATTACTGACTCTCCAATAGTGCAGATCACCCTCAATTACTGACCCTCCAATAGTGCAGCATACCCTCAATAACTGACACTCCAATAGTGCATCACACCCTCAATTACTGACACTCCAATAGTGCAGCACACCCTCAATTACTGAAACTCCAATAGTGCAGCACACCCTCAATTACTGAACCTCCAATAGTGCAGCACACACTCAATTACTGACCCTCCAATAGTGCAGCACACCCTCTTTTACTGACACTCCAATAGTGCAGCCCACCCTCAATTACTGACACTCCAATAGTGCAGCACACCCTCAATTACTGACACTCCAAAAGTGCAGAATTCCCTCAATTACTGACACTCCAATAGTGCAGCGCACCCTCAATTACTGACACTCCAATAGTGCAGAATTCCCTCAATTACTGATACTATTTTAGTGCAGCAAACCCTCAATTCCTGGCACTCCAATATTGCAGCACACCCTCAGTTCGTGACAATCCAATAATGCAGCACACCCTCAATTACTGACACTTCAAGAGTGCAGCACACCCTCAATTACTGACTCTCCAATAGTGCTGCACACCCTCAATTACTGACACTCCAATAGTGCAGAATTCCCTCAATTACTGACACTATTTTAGTGCAGCACACCCTCAATTACTGACACTCCAACAGTGCAGCACATCCTCAATTAATGACCTTCCAATAGTGCAGCACAACCTCAATTACTGACGCTCCAATAGTACAGCACACACTCAATTACTGACACTCCAATAGTGCAGCATACCCTCAATGAAAGGCACCCCAATAGTGCAGCACAGCCTCAATTACTGACACTCCAATAGTGCAGCACACCCTCAATTACTGACTCTCCAATAGTGCTGCACACCCTCAATTACTGACACTCCAATAGTGCAGAATTCCATCAATTACTGACACTATTTTAGTGCAGCACACCCTCAATTACTGACACTCCAATAGTGCAGCATACCCTCAATGAAAGGCACCCCAATAGTGCAGCACAGCCTCAATTACTGACACTCCAATAGTGCAGCACACCCTCAATTACTGACTCTCCAATAGTGCTGCACACCCTCAATTACTGACACTCCAATAGTGCAGAATTCCCTCAATTACTGACACTATTTTAGTGCAGCACACCCTCAATTACTGACACTCCAACAGTGCAGCACATCCTCAATTAATGACCTTCCAATAGTGCAGCACAACCTCAATTACTGACAGCCCAATAGTGCAGCACACCCTCAATTACTGACGCTCCAATAGTACAGTACACACTCAATTACTGACACTCCAATAGTGCAGCATACCCTCAATGAAAGGCACCCCAATAGTGCAGCACAACCTCAATTACTGACACTCCAATAGTGCAGCACACCCTCAATGAAAGGCACCCCAATAGTGCAGCACAACCTCAATTACTGACAGCCCAATAGTGCAGCACACCCTCAATTACTGACGCTCCAATAGTACAGCACACACTCAATTACTGACACTCCAATAGTGCAGCATACCCTCAATGAAAGGCACCCCAATAGTGCAGCACAACCTCAATTACTGACACTCCAATAGTGCAGCATACCCTCAATGAAAGGCACCCCAATAGTGCAGCACAGCCTCAATTACTGACACTCCAATAGTGCAGCACACCCTCAGTTACTGACACTCCAATAGTGCAGCACACTCTCAATTACAGACACCCCAATAGTGCAGCACAACCTCAATTACTGACACTCCAATAGTGCAGCACACCCTCAATTACTGACACTCCAATAGTGCAGCACACTCTCAATTACTGACACTCCAATATTGCAGCACACCCTCAATTACTGACACTCCAATAGTGCAGCACACTCTCAATTACTGACCCTCCAATACTGCAGCACACCCTCAATTACTGACACTCCAATAGTGCAGCACACCCTCAATTACTGACCCTCCAATAGTGCAGCACACCCTCAATTACTGACACTCCAATAGTGCAGAATTTCCTCAATTACTGACCCTTCAATAGTGCAGCACACCCTCAATTTCTGACACTCCAATAGTGCAGCAAACCCTCAATTACTGACACTCCAATAGTGCAGCACACCCTCAATTACTGACCCTTCAATAGTGCAGCACACCCTCAATTTCTGACACTCCAATAGTGCAGCAAACCCTCAATTACTGACACTCCAATAGTGCAGCACACCCTCAATTACTGACACTCCAATAGTGCAGCACACCCTCAATTACTGACACTCCAATAGTGCAGCACACCCTCAATTACTGACACTCCAATAGTGCAGCACACCCTCAATTACTGACACTCCAATAGTGCAGCACACCCTCAATTACTGACCCTCCAATAGTGCAGCACACCCTCAGTTACTGACACTCCAATATCAGCACACCCTCAATTACTGACACTCCAACAGTGCAGCACACCCTCAATTACTGACACTCCAATAGTGCAGCACACCCTCAAATACTGACCCTCCAATAGTGCAGCACACCCTCAATTACTGACACTACAATAGTGCAACACACTGTCAATTACTGTCACTCCAATAGTGCAGCACACCCTCAATTACTGACACTCCAATAGTGCAGCACACCCACAATTACTGACACTTCAATAGTGCAGCACATCCTCAATTACTGACACTCCAATAGTGCAGCACACCATCAATTACTGACACTCCAATAGTGCAGCACACCATCAATTACTGACACTTCAATAGTGCAGCACATCCTCAATTACTGACACTCCAATAGTGCAGCACACCCACAATTACTGACACTTCAATAGTGCAGAACATCCTCAATTACTGACACTCCAATAGTGCAGCACACCCTCAATTACTGACACTCCAATAGTGCAGCACACACTCAATTACTGACACTTCAATAGTGCAGCACACCCTCAATTACTGACACTTCAATAGTGCAGCACATCCTCAATTACTGACACTCCAATAGTGCAGCACACCCACAATTACTGACACTTCAATAGTGCAGAACATCCTCAATTACTGACACTCCAATAGTGCAGCACACCCACAATTACTGACACTTCAATAGTGCAGAACATCCTCAATTACTGACACTCCAATAGTGCAGCACATCCTCAATTACTGACACTCCAATAGTGCAGCACACCCTCAATTACTGACACTTCAATAGTGCAGCACATCCTCAATTACTGACACTCCAATAGTGCAGCACACCCTCAATTACTGACACTGCAATAGTGCAGCACACCCTCAATTACTGAGCCTACAATAGTGCATCACAACTTCAATTACTGACACTCCAATAGTGCAGCACACCCTCAATTACTAACCCTCCAATAGTGCAGCACACCCTCAATTACTGACACTCCAATAGTGCAGCACACCCTCAATTTCTGACTCTCCAATAGTGCAGCACGCCCTCAATTACTGACCCTCCAATAGTGCAGCACACCCTCTATTACTGACACTCCAATAGTGCAGCACACCCTCAATTACTGACCCTCCAATAGTGCAGCACACCCTCAATTACTGACACTCCAATAGTGCAGCACAACCACAATTACTGACACTCAAATAGTGCAACACACCCTCAATTACTGACCCTCCAATAGTGCAGCACACCCACAATTACTGACAATCCAATAGTGCAGCACAACCACAATTACTGACACTCAAATAGTGCAACACACCCTCAATTACTGACCCTCCAACAGTGCAGAAAAACCCTCAATTAATGACAGTCCAATAGTGCAGCACTCCCTCAATTACTGACACTCCAATAGTGCAGCACACCCTCAATTTCTGACACTGCAATAGTGCAGCACACCCTCAATTACTGACACTCCAATAGTGCAGCACACCCTCAATTACTGACACTTCAATAGTGCAGCACATCCTCAATTACTGACACCCCAATAGTGCAGCACACCCTCAAGTACTGACCCTCCAATAGTGCAGCACACCCTCAATTACTGACCCTCCAATAGTGCAGCACACCCTCTATTACTGACACTCCAATAATGCAGAACACCCTCAATTACTGACACTCCAATAGTGCAGCACACCCTCAAGTACTGACCCTCCAATAGTGCAGCACACCCTCTATTACTGACACTCCAATAGTGCAGCAAACCCTCAATTACTGACACTCCAATAGTGCAGCACACCCTCAATTACTGACACTCCAATAGTGCAGCACACCCTCATTTATTGACACACCAATGGTGCAGAATTCCCTCAATTACTGACTCTCCAATAGTGCAGCACACTCTCAATTACTGACCCTCCAATAGCGCAGCACATCCTCAATTACTGACACTCGGATAGTGCTGCACACCCTCAATTACTGACCCTCCAATAGTGCAGCACACCCTCAATTACTGACACTCCAATAGTGCAGCACATCCTCAATTACTGACACCCCAATAGTGCAGCACACCTTCAATTACTGACACTCCAATAGTGCAGCAAACCCTCAATTACTGACACTCCAATAGTGCAGCACATCCTCAATTACTGACACCGCAATAGTGCAGCACACTCTCAATTACTGACGCTCCAATAGTGCAGCTCACCCTCAATTTCTGACACTGCAATAGTGCAGCACACACTCAATTACTGACACTCCAATAGTGCAGCAAACCCTCAATTACTGACACTCCAATAGTGCAGCACACCCTCAATTACTGACACTCCAATAGTGCAGCACACCCTCAATTACTGACACTCCAATAGTGCAGCACACCCTCAATTACTGACACTCCAATAGTGCAGCAAACCCTCAAATACTGACTCTCCAATAGTGCAGCACACCCTCAAATACTGACTCTCCAATAGTGCAGCAAACCCTCAATTACTGACACTCCAATAGTGCAGCACACCCTGAATTACTGACACTCCAATAGTGCAGCACACCCTCAATTACTGACACTCCAATAGTGCAGCACACCCTCAATTACTGACCCTCCAATAGTGCAGCACACCCTCAATTACTGACCCTCCAATAGTGCAGCACACCCTCAAATAATGACTCTCCAATAGTGCAGCACACCCTCAATTACTGACACTCCAATAGTGAAGCACACCCTCAATTACTGACACTCCAATAGTGCAGCACACCCTCAATTACTGACACTCCAATAGTGCAGCACACCCTCAATTACTGACACTCCAATAGTGCAGCACACCCTCAATTACTGAAACTCCAATAGTGCAGCACACCCTCAATTACTGTCACTCCAATAGTGCAGCACACTCTCAATTACTGACACTCCAATAGTGCAGCATACCCTCAATTACTGACACTCCAATGGTGCAGAATTCCCTCAATTACTGACTCTCCAATAGTGCAGCACACCCTCAATTACTGACACTCCAATAGTGCAGCACACTCTCAATTACTGACACTCCAATAGTGCAGCATACCCTCAATTACTGACACACCAATGGTGCAGAACTCCCTCAATTACTGACCCTCCAATAGTGCAGAAAAACCCTCGATTAATGACATTCCAATGGTGCAGCACACCCTCAATTACTGACACTCGAATAGTGCAGCACACCCTCAATTACTGACACTCGAATAGTGCAGCACACCCTCAATTACTGACCCTCCAATAGTGCAGAAAAACCCTCAATTAATGACAGTCCAATAGTGCAGCACACCCTCAAATACTGACCCTCCAATAGTGCAGAATTTCCTCAATTACTGACCCTCCAATAGTGCAGCACACCCTCAATTTCTGACACTCCAATAGTGCAGCACACCCTCAATTACTGACACTCCAATAGTGCAGCACACCCTCAATTACTGACACTCCAATAGTGCAGCACGCCCTCAATTACTGACCGTCCAATAGTGCAGCACACCCTCAATTACTGACCCTCCAATAGTGCAGCACACCCTCAAATACTGACCCTCCAATAGTGCAGCACACCCTCAATTACTGACACTACAATAGTGCAGCACACTCTCAATTACTGACACTCTAATAGTGCAGCACACCCTCAATTTCTGACACTGCAATAGTGCAGCACACCCTCAATTACTGACACTCCAATAGTGCAGCACACCCTCAATTACTGACACTCCAATAGTGCAGCACACCCTCAATTACTGACTCTCCAATAGTGCTGCACACCCTCAATTACTGACCCTCCAATAGTGCAGCACACCCTCAATTTCTGACACTGCAATAGTGCAGCACACCCTCAATTACTGACACTCCAATAGTGCAGCACACCCTCAATTACTGACACTCCAATAGTGCAGCACACCCTCAATTTCTGACTCTCCAATAGTGCTGCACGCCCTCAATTACTGACCCTCCAATAGTGCAGCACACCCTCTATTACTGACACTCCAATAGTGCAGCACACCCTCAATTACTGACCCTCCAATAGTGCAGCACACCCTCAATTACTGACACTCCAATAGTGCAGCACAACCACAATTACTGACACTCAAATAGTTCAACACACCCTCAATTACTGACCCTCCAATAGTGCAGCACACCCACAATTACTGATACTCCAATAGTGCAGCACAACCACAATTACTGACACTCAAATAGTGCAACACACCCTCAATTACTGACCCTCCAACAGTGCAGAAAAACCCTCAATTAATGACAGTCCAATAGTGCAGCACACCATCAATTACTGACACTCCAATAGTGCAGCACAGCCTCAATTACTGACACTCCAATATTGCAGCACACCATAAATTACTGACACTCCAATGGTGCAGAATTCCCTCAATTACTGACACTCCAATAGTGCAGCACACCCTCAATTACTAATACTCCAATAGTGCAGATCACCCTCAATTACTGACACTCCAAAAGGGAAGCACACCCTCAATTACTGAGCCTACAATAGTTCATCACACCCTCAATTACTGACACTGCAATAGTGCAGCACTCCCTCAATTACTGACCCTCCAATAGTGCAGCACACCCTCAATTACTGACACTCCAATAGTGCAGCACACCCTCAATTTCTGACTCTCCAATAGTGCAGCACACCCTCAATTACTGACTCTCCAATAGTGCAGCACACCCTCAATTACTGACACTCCAATAGTGCAGCACACCCTCAATTTCTAACCGTCCAATAGTGCAGCACAACCACAATTACTGACACTCAAATAGTGCAACACACCCTCAATTACTGACACTCCAATAGTGCAGCACACCCTCAATTACTGACACCCCAATAGTGCTGCACACCCTCAATTACTGACACTGCAATAGTGCAGCACACCCTCAATTACTGACACTCCAAAAGTGCCACAAACCCTCAGTTACTGTCACTCCAACAGAGCAACACACCCTCAATTACTGACACTCCAATAGTGCAGCACACCCTCAATTACTGACATTCCAGTTGTGCAGCACACCCTCAATTACTGTCACTCCAATCGTGCCGTACACCCTCAATTACAAACACTCCAATAGTGGAGCACACCCTCAATCACTGACACTCCAATAGTGCAGCACACCCTCAATTTCTGTCACTCCAATCGTGCGGCACACCCACAATTACTGACACTACAGTAGTGCAGCACACCCTCAATTACTGACACTCCAATAGTGCAGCACACCCTCAATTACTGACCCTCCAATAGTGCAGCACACCCTCAATTACTGACACTCCAATAGTGCAGCACACCCTCAATTACTCACATTAAAATAGTGCAGAATTCCCTCAATTACTGACTCTCTAATAGTGCAACATACCCTTCATTACTGTCAGTTCAATAGTGCAGCATACCCTCAATTGCTAAACCTCCAATAGTGCAGCACACCCTCAATTACTGACCGTCCAATAGTGCAGAAAAACTCTCAATTACTGACCCTCCAATAGTGCAGCACACCCTTAAAAACTGACACCCCAATAAAGCAGCAACCCTCAATTACTGACCCTCCTATAGTGCAGCACACCCTTAAAAACTGGCACCGCAATAGTGCAGCACACCCTCAATAACTGACACCCCAATAGTTCACCACACCCTCAATATCTGACACACCAATAGTGCAAACACCCTCAATTACTGACCCTCCAATAGTGCAGAAAAACCCTCAATTAATGACAGTCCAATAGTGCAGCACACCCTCAATTACTGACCCTCCAATAGTGCAGCAAACCCTCAATTACTGACACTCCAATAGTGCAGCACACCCTCAATTACTGACACTGCAATAGTGCAGAACACCCTCAATTACTGTCACTCCAATGGTGCAGCACACCCTCAATTACTGACACTCCAATAGTGCAGCAAACCCTCAATAACGGACTCTCCAATAGTGCAGCACACCCTCAATTACTGACACTCCAATAGTGCAGCACACCCTCAATTACTGACCCTCCAGTAGTGCAGCAAACCCTCAATTACTGACCCTCCAAAATTGCAGCACACCCACATTTACTGTCACTCCAATAGTTCAGCACATCCTCAATTACTGACACTCCAATAGTTCAACACATCCTCAATTACTGACACTCCAATAGTGCAGCACATCCTCAATTACTGACACTCCAATAGTTCAGCACATCCTCAATTACTGTCACTCCAATAGTTCAGCACATCCTCAATTACTGACACTCCAATAGTTCAGCACATCCTCAATTACTGACACTCCAATAGTTCAGCACATCCTCAATTACTGACACTCCAATAGTGCAGAACACCCTCAATTACTGACACTCCAATAGTGCAGCACACCCTCAATAACTGACACTCCAATAGTGCAGCACACCCTCAATTACTGACACTCCAAAAGTGCCACAAACCCTCAGTTACTGTCACTCCAACAGAGCAACACACCCTCAATTACTGACACTCCAATAGTGCAGCACACCCTCAATTACTGACATTCCAGTTGTGCAGCACACCCTCAATTACTGTCACTCCAATCGTGCCGTACACCCTCAATTACAAACACTCCAATAGTGGAGCACACCCTCAATCACTGACACTCCAATAGTGCAGCACACCCTCAATTTCTGTCACTCCAATCGTGCGGCACACCCTCAATTACTGACACTACAGTAGTGCAGCACACCCTCAATTACTTACACTCCAATAGTGCAGCACACCCTCAATTACTGACCCTCCAATAGTGCAGCACACCCTCAATTACTGACTCTCTAATAGTGCAACATACCCTTCATTACTGTCAGTTCAATAGTGCAGCATACCCTCAATTGCTAAACCTCCAATAGTGCAGCACACCCTCAATAACTGACACCCCAATAAAGCAGCAACCCTCAATTACTGACCCTCCTATAGTGCAGCACACCCTTAAAAACTGGCACCGCAATAGTGCAGCACACCCTCAATAACTGACACCCCAATAGTTCACCACACCCTCAATATCTGACACACCAATAGTGCAAACACCCTCAATTACTGACCCTCCAATAGTGCAGAAAAACCCTCAATTAATGACAGTCCAATAGTGCAGCACACCCTCAATTACTGACCCTCCAATAGTGCAGCAAACCCTCAATTACTGACACTCCAATAGTGCAGCACACCCTCAATTACTGACACTGCAATAGTGCAGAACACCCTCAATTACTGTCACTCCAATGGTGCAGCTCACCCTCAATTACTGACACTCCAATAGTGCAGCAAACCCTCAATAACGGACTCTCCAATAGTGCTGCACCCTCAATTACTAACACTCCAATAATGCAGCAAACCCTCAATTACTGATCCTCCAATTGTGTAGCCAACCCTCAATTACTGACCCTCCAATAGTGCAGCAAACCCTCATTTACTGACACTCCAATAGTTCAGCACATCCTCAATTACTGACACTCCAATAGTTCAGCACATCCTCAATTACTGACACTCCAATAGTGCAGCACACCCTCAATTACTGACACTCCAATAGTGCAGCACACCCTCAATTACTGACACTCCAATAGTGCAGCACACCCTCAATTACTGACACTCCAATAGTGCAGCACATCCTCAATTACTGACACTCCAATAGTTCAGCACATCCTCAATTACTGTCACTCCAATAGTTCAGCACATCCTCAATTACTGACACTCCAATAGTTCAGCACATCCTCAATTACTGACACTCCAATAGTTCAGCACATCCTCAATTACTGACACTCCAATAGTGCAGAACACCCTCAATTACTGACACTCTAATAGTGCAGCACATCCTCAATTTCTGACACTCCAATAGTGCAGCACACCCTCAATTACTGACACTCCAATAGTGCAGCACACCCTCAATTGCAGACTTTCTAATTGTGCAGCACACCCCACATTACTGACCCTCCAATAATGCAGCACACCCCCCATTACTGACCCTCCAATAGTTCAGCGCACCCTCAATTACTGTCACTCTTATAGTGCAGCACACCCTCAATTACTGACACTCCAATACTGCAGCACACCCTCAATTACTGACACTCCAATAGTGCAGCACACCCTCAATTACTGACCCTCCAATAGTGCAGCACACCCTCAATTACTGATACTCCAATAGTGCAGCACAGCCTCAATTACTGACACTCCAATAGTGCAGCACACCCTCAATTACTGACACTCCAATATTGCAGCACACATTCAATTACTGACACTCCAATAGTGCAGCACACCCTCAATTACTGACACCCCAATAGTGCAGCACACCCCACATTACTGACCCTCCAATAGTGCAGCACACCCCCCATTACTGACCCTCCAATAGTGCAGCACACCCTCAATTACTGTCACTCCAATAGTGCAGCACAGACTCAATTACTGACACTCCAATACTGCAGCACACCCTCAATTACTGACACTCCAATAGTGCAGCACACCCTCAATTACTGACACTCCAATACTGCAGCACACCCTCAATTACTGACACTCCAATAGTGCAGCACACCCTCAATTACTGACCCTCCAATAGTGCAGCACACCCTCAATTACTGACACTCCAATAAAGCAGCACACCCTCAATTACTGACACTCCAATAGTGCAGCACACCCTCAATTACTGACCCTCCAATAGTGCAGCACACCCTCAATTACTGACACTCCAATAGTGCAGCACACCCTCAATTACTGACACTCCAATAGTGCAGCACACCCTCAATTACTGACACTCCAATAGTGCAGCACACCCTCAATTACTGACCCTCCAATAGTGCAGCACACCCTCAATTACTGACACTCCAATAGTGCAGCACACCCTCAATTACTGACGCTCCAACAGTGCAGCACACCCTCAATTACTGACACTCCAATAGTGCAGCACACCCTCAATTACTGACACTCCAATAGTGCAGCACACACTCAATTACTGACACTCCAATAGTGCAGCACACCCTCAATTACTGACACTCCAATAGTGCAGCACACCCTCAATTACTGACACTCCAATAGTGCAGCACACCCTCAATTACTGACACTCCAATAGTGCAGCACACCCTCAATTACTGACACTCCAATAGTGCAGCACACCCTCAATTACTGACACTCCAATAGTGCTGCACACCCTCAATTACTAACCCTCCGATGGTGTATTATTGGAATTGGTGTGGGCAGTGGTGTAGCGCTGCTGGAGTTGTGTGGGCAGTGGTGTAGCACTGCGGGAGTGGTGTGGGCAGTGGTGTAGCGCTGTGGGAGCGGTGTGGGCAGTGGTATAGCGCTCTGGGAGTGGTGTGGGCAGTGGTGTAGCGCTGTGGGAGTGGTGGGGGTTGTGGTGTAACGCTGTGGGAGTCGTGTGGGAGGTGGTTTCGCGCTGTGTGAGTGCTGTGGGCAGTGGTGTAGCGCTCTGGGAGTGGTGTGAGCAGTGGTATAGCGCTTTGGGAGTGGTGTGAGCAGGTATGTAGCGTTGTGGGAGTGTTGTGGACAGTGGTGTAGTTCTGTGGGAGTGGCGTGGGCGGTGGTTTCGCGCTGTGGGAGTGGTGTGGGTTGTGGTGTAGCGCTGTGGGAGTGGTGTGGGTTGTGGTGTAGCGCTGTGGGAGTGGTGTGGGCATTAGTGTAGCGATGTGGGAGTGGTGTGGGCAGTGGTGTAACGCTGTGGGAGTGGTGTGAGCAGTGGTGTAACGCTGTGGGAGTGGTGTGGGTTGTGGTGTAGCGCTGTGGGAGTGGTGTGGGCATTAGTGTAACTCTGTGGGAGTGGTGTGGGTAGTTGTGTAGTGTTGTGGGAGTGGTGTGGGCAGTGGTGTAGCGCTGTTGGTGTGGTGTGGGCAGTGGTGTAGCGCTGTTGGTGTGGTGTGGGCAGTGGTGTAGTGCTGCGGGAGTGGTGCGTGTAGTGGTGCAACGCTGTGGGAGTGGTGTGGGCAGTGGTGTAGTGCAGTGGGAGTGGTGTGGGATGTGGTGTAGTGCAGTGGGAGTGGTGTGGACTGCGGTGTAGTGCTGTGGGACTGGTGTGGGCAGTGGTGTAGTGCTGTGGGAGTGGTGTGGGCAGAGGTGTAGGTCTGTGGGAGTGGAGTGAGCAGTGGTGTAGTGATGTGCGAGTGGTGTGGGCAGTGGTGTAATGCTGTGGGAGTGGTGTGAGCAGTGGTGTAGCTCTGCTGGAGTGGTGTGGGCGGTGCTGTAACGCTGCGGTAGTGATGTGCGCAGTGGTGTAGCACTGATGGAGTGGCGTGGGCAGTGGTGTAGCGCTGTGGGAGTGGTGTGGGTTGTGGTGTCGTGCTGTGGGAGTGGCGTTGGCAGTGGTGTAGCGCTGTGGGAGTTGTGTGAGCAATGGTGTACTGCTGTGGGAGTGGCGTGGGCAGTGGTGTAGCGCTGTGGGAGTGGTGAGGGCAGGAGTGTAGCGTTGCAGGGGTAGTGTGGGCAGTGGTGTAGCGCTGTGGGAGAGGTGTGTTCAGTGGTGTAGTGCTGTGGGAGTGGTGTGGGCAGTGGTGTGGCGCTGTGGGAGTGGTGTGGGCATTGGTGTTTCGCTGTATGGGTTGGTGTGGGCATTAGTGTATCGCTGTGGGAGTGGTGTGGGCAGTGGTGTAGCGCTGTGGGAGTGGTGTGGGCAGTGGTGTAGCGCTGCTGGAGTGGTGTTGGCAGTGGTGTTCCGCTCTGGGAGTGGTGTGGGCAGTGGTGTAGCGCTGTGGGAGTGGTGTAGGAGGTGGTGTAGCGCTGTGGGAGATGTGTGGGCAGTGGTGTAGTACTGTGGCTGTGGTGTGGGCATTCGTGTAACGCTGTGGGAGAGGTTTGGGAAGTGGTGTAGTGCTTTAGGAGTGTTGTGGGCAGTGGTGTAGTTCTGTGGGAGTGGTGTGGGCAGTGGTGTGGGCAGTGGTGTAGTGCTGTGGGTGTGGTGAGTGCAGTGGTGTAGTTCTGTGGGAGTGGTGTGGGTAGTGTTGTGGGCAGTGGTGTAGCGCTGTCGGAGTGGTGTGGGCATTGGTGTAATGCTGTGGGAGTGGTGTGGGCAGTGGTGTAGCGCTGTGTGAGTGGTGTGGCTAGTGGTGTAGTGCTGTGGGAGTGTTGTGGCATTACTATACCGCTGCTGGAGTGGTGTGGGTTGTGGTGTAGCCTTTGGGAGTGATGTGGGCAGACGTTAAGCGCAGTGGGTGTGGTGTGGGCTGTGGTGTCGCGCTGTGGGAGTGGTGTGGGTTTGGTGTAACGCTGTGGGAGTGGCGTGGGCAGTGGTGTAGTGCTGCGGGATTGGTGTCGGCAGTAGTGTAGCGGTGTGGGAGTCGTGTGGGCAGTGGTGTAGCGCTGTGGGAGTGTTGTGGTCAGTGGTGTAGCGCTCTGGGAGTGGTGTGGGCAGTGGTGTAGCGCTGTGGGAGTGGTGTGGGTAGTGCTGTAGTGCTGTTGGAGTGGGGTGAGCAGTGGTGTAGCGCTGTGGGAGTGGTGTGGGTAGTGGTGTAGTGTTGTGGGAGTGGTGTGGGCAGAGGTGCTGCGCTGTGGGAGTGGTGTGGGTAGTGGTGTAGTGTTGTGGGAGTGGTGTGGGCAGAGGTGCTGCGCTGTGGGAGTGGTGTGGGTAGTCGTGTAGTGCTGTGGGAGTGGCGTAGGTTTGGTGTAACGCTGTGGGAGCGGTGTGGGCATTAGTGTAGGGGTGTTGGAGTGGTGTGGGCAGTGGTGTAGTGCTGTGGGAGTCGTGTGGGCAGTGGTGTAGTGCAGCCGGAGTGATGTGGCTTGTGGTGTAGTGCTGTGGGAGTGGTGTGGGTTTGGTGTAACGCTGTGGGAGCGCTGTGGGCATTAGTGTAGGGGTGTTGGAGTGGTGTGGGCAGTGGTGTAGTGCAGTCGGAGTGGCGTTGGCAGAGGATTAGTGCTGTGGGAGTGGTGTGGGCAGTGGTGTAGTGCAGTGGAAGTGGTGTGGGCAGTGGTGTAGTGCAGTTGGAGTGGTGTGGGCAGTGGTGTAACGCTGAGGGAGTGGTTTGGACAGTGGTGTAGTGCTGTGGGAGTGGCGGGGGCAGTGGTGTAGTGCTGTGCGAGTGGTGTGGGCAGTGGTGTAGTGCAGTGGTAGTGGTGTGGGCAGTGGTGTAGTGCTGTGGGTGTGGTGTGGGCAGTGGTGTAGTGCTGTTGGAGTGGTGTTGGCAGTGGTGTATCGCTGCTGGAGTGGTGTGGGAATTTGTGTAGTGCTGTGCGAGTGATGTGGGCAATGGTGTAGTGCTGTGGGAGTGGTGTGGGCAGTGCTGTAACGCTGCGGGAGTGGTGTGGGCAGTGGTGTAGCGATGCTGGAGTGGTCTGGGCGCTGGTATAGTGCTGCTGCAGCGGTGCAGGCTTTAGTTTAGCGCTGTTGGAGTGGTGTGGGCAGTGGTGGTGCGCTGTGGGCGTGGTGTGGGCAGTGGTGGTGCGCTGTGGGCGTGGTGTGGGCAGTGGTGTAGCGCTGTGGGAGTGGTGTGGGCAGTGGTGTTTTGCTGTAGGAGTGGTGTGGGCAGTGGTGTAGTACTGTGGGAGTTGTGTGGGCATTGGTGTAACGCTGTGGGAGTGGTAGTGCTATAGGAGTGGTGTGGGCAGTGCTGTAGTTCTGAAGGAGTGGTGTGGGCAGTGGTGTTGTTCTGTGGGAGTGGTGTGGGCAGTGGTGTGGGCAGTGCTGTAGTTCTGAGGGAGTGGTGTGGGCAGTGGTGTAGCGCTGTGGGTAGTGGTGTGGGCAGTGGTGTAGTGCTGCGGGATTGGTGTCGGCAGTAGTGTAGCGGTGTGGGAGTCGTGTGGGCAGTGGTGTAGTGCTGTGGGATTGTTGTGGGCAGTGGTGTAGCGCTCTGGGAGTGGTGTGGGCAGTGGTGTAGCGCTGTGGGAGGGGTGATGGCAGTGGTGTACTGCTCTGGGAGTGGTGTGGGCAGTGGTGTAGCGCTGTGGGAGTGGTGTGGGTAGTGCTGTAGTGCTGTGGGAGTGGGGTGAGCAGTGGTGTAGCGCTGTGGGAGTGGTGTGGGTAGTGGTGTAGTGTTGTGGGAGTGGTGTGGGCAGAGGTGCTGCGCTGTGGGAGTGGTGTGGGTAGTCGTGTAGTGCTGTGGGAGTGGCGTAGGTTTGGTGTAACGCTGTGGGAGCGGTGTGGGCATTAGTGTAGGGGTGTTGGAGTGGTGTGGGCAGTGGTGTAGTGCTGTGGGTGTCGTGTGGGCAGTGGTGTAGTGCAGTCGGAGTGATGTGGCTTGTGGTGTAGTGCTGTGGGAGTGGTGTGGGTTTGGTGTAACGCTGTGGGAGCGCTGTGGGCATTAGTGTAGGGGTGTTGGAGTGGTGTGGGCAGTGGTGTAGTGCTGTGGAGGTCGTGTGGGCAGTGGTGTAGTGCAGTCGGAGTGGCGTTGGCAGAGGATTAGTGCTGTGGGAGTGGTGTGGGCAGTGGTGTAGTGCTGTGGGAGTGGTGTGGGCAGTGGTGTAGTGCAGTGGAAGTGGTGTGGGCAGTGGTGTAGTGCAGTTGGAGTGGTGTGGGCAGTGGTGTAACGCTGAGGGAGTGGTTTGGACAGTGGTGTAGTGCTGTGGGAGTGGCGGGGGCAGTGGTGTAGTGCTGTGCGAGTGGTGTGGGCAGTGGTGTAGTGCAGTGGTAGTGGTGTGGGCAGTGGTGTAGTGCTGTGGGTGTGGTGTGGGCAGTGGTGTAGTGCTGTTGGAGTGGTGTTGGCAGTGGTGTATCGCTGCTGGAGTGGTGTGGGAATTTGTGTAGTGCTGTGCGAGTGATGTGGGCAATGGTGTAGTGCTGTGGGAGTGGTGTGGGCAGTGCTGTAACGCTGTGGGAGTGGTGTGGGCAGTGGTGTAGCGATGCTGGAGTGGTCTGGGCGCTGGTATAGTGCTGCTGCAGCGGTGCAGGCTTTAGTTTAGCGCTGTTGGAGTGGTGTGGGCAGTGGTGTAGCGCTGTGGGAGTGTTGTGGGCATTTTTGTAGCGCTGTGGGAGTGGTGTGTGCAGGGGTGTAGCGCTGTGGGAGTGTTGTGGGCAGTGGTGGTGCGCTGTGGGCGTGGTGTGGGCAGTGGTGTAGCGCTGTGGGAGTGGTGTGGGCAGTGGTGTTTTGCTGTAGGAGTGGTGTGGGCAGTGGTGTAGTACTGTGGGAGTTGTGTGGGCATTGGTGTAACGCTGTGGGAGTGGTGTGGGTAGTCGTGTAGTGCTATAGGAGTGGTGTGGGCAGTGCTGTAGTTCTGAAGGAGTGGTGTGGGCAGTGGTGTTGTTCTGTGGGAGTGGTGTGGGCAGTGGTGTGGGCAGTGCTGTAGTTCTGAGGGAGTGGTGTGGGCAGTGGTGTAGCGCTGTGGGTAGTGGTGTGGGCAGTGGTGTAGTGCTGTGGGAGTGGTGTGAGCAGTGGTGTAGTTCTGTGGGAGTGGTGTGGGCAGTGGTGTAGTTCTGTGGGAGTGGTGTGGATTGCGGTGTAGCGCAGTGGGAGTGTTGTGGGCAGCGTTGTAACGCTGCGGGAGTGGTGTGGGCAGTGGTTTAGCGATGTGGGAGTGTTGTGGGCAGTGGTGTAGTGCTGTGGGAGTGGCGTGGGCAGTGGTGTAGTGCTGTGGGAGTGGCGTGGGCAGTGTTGTAGCGCTGTGGGAGTGGTGTGGGAAGTGGTGTAGTGCTGTGCGAGTGGTGTGGGCAGTAGTGTAGCGCTGTGGGAGTGGTGTGGGCAGGTGTGTAGCGCTGTGGGAGTGGTGTGGGCAGTGGTGTTGCGCTGTGGGAGTGTTGTGGGAGGTGGTGTAGCGCTGTGGGAGTGGTGTGGGCTGTGGTGTAGTACTGTGGCGGTGGTGTGGGCATTCGTGTAACGCTGTGGGAGAGGTTTGGGAAGTGGTGTAGTGCTTTAGGAGTGGTGTGGGCAGTGGTGTAGTTCTGTGGGAGTGGTTAAGGCAGTGTTATAGTGCTATGGGGGTGGTGTGGTCAGTGTTGTTGCGCTGTGGGAGTGGTGTGGGCAGTGGTGTAGCGCTGTGGAAGTCGTGTGGGCAGTGGTGTAGTGCTTTAGGAGTGGTGTGGGCAGTGCTGTAGTTCTGAAGGAGTGGTGTGGGCAGTGGTGTAGTTCTGTGGGAATGGTGTGGGCAGTGGTGTGGGCAGTGCTGTAGTTCTGAGGGAGTGGTGTGGGCAGTGGTGTAGCGCTGTGGGTAGTGGAGTGGGCAGTGGTGTAGTGCTGTGGGAGTGGTGTGTGCAGTGGTGTAGTTCTGTGGGAGTGGTGTGGGCAGTGGTGTAGTTCTGTGGGAGTGGTGTAGATTGTGGTGTAGTGCAGTGGGAGTGTTGTGGGCAGCGTTGTAACGCTGCGGGAGTGGTGTGGGCAGTGGTTTAGCGATGTGGGAGTGGTGTGGGCAGTGGTGTAGTTCTGTGGGAGTGGTGTGGGCAGTGGTGTAATTATGTGGGAGTGGTGTGTGTTGTGGTGTAACGCTGTGGGAGTGTTGTGGGCAGTGTTGTAGCGCTTTGGGAGTGGCCTGGGCAGTGTTGTAGCGCTGTGGGAGTGGTGTGGGAAGTGGTGTAGTGCTGTGGGAGTGGTGTGGGCAGTAGTGTAGCGCTGTGGGAGTGTTGTGGGCAGTGGTGTTGCGCTGTGGGAGTGGTGTGGGCAGTGGTGTTGCGCTGTGGGAGTGTTGTGGGAGGTGGTGTAGCGCTGTGGGAGTGGTGTGGGCAGTGGTGTAGTGCTGTGGGAGTTGTGTGGGCAGTGGTGTAGTACTGTGGCGGTGGTGTGGGCATTCGTGTAACGCTGTGGGAGAGGTTTGGGAAGTGGTGTAGTGCTTTAGGAGTGGTGTGGGCAGTGGTGTAGTTCTGTGGGAGTGGTGTGGGCAGTGGTGTGTGCAGTGGTGTAGTGCTGTGGGTGTGGTGTGTGCAGTGGTGTAGTTCTGCGGGAGTGGTGTGGGTAGTGTTGTGGGCAGTGGTGTAGTGCTGTGGGAGAGGTGTGGGCAGTGGTGTAGTTCTGTGGGAGTGGTGTGGGTTGTGGTGTAACGATGTGGGAGTGGTGTGGGCAGTGGTGTAGCGCTGCGGGAGTGGTGTGGGCAGTGCTGTAGCGATGTGGGAGTGGTGTGGGCGGTGGTGTAGCGCCTTGGGAGTGGTGTGGGCATTGTTGTAACGCTGTGGGAGTGGTGTGGGCAGTGGTGTAGCGCTGTGGAAGTCGTGTGGGCAGTGGTGTAGCGCTGTAGGAGTGGTCTGTGTTGTGTCGCGCTGTGGGAGTGGCGTGGGCAATGGCGTAGCGCTGTGGGAGTGGTGTGGGCAGTGGTGTAGTGCTGTGGGAGTGGTGTTGGCATTGGTGTAACTCTGTGGGATTTGTGTGTGTAGTGGTGTAGTGCTGTAGGAGTGTTGTGGGCAGTGGTGTAGCGCTGTGGGAGTGGTGTGGGCAGTGGTGTCGCGCTGTGGGAGTGGTGTGGGCAGTGGTGTTTCGCTGTGTGGGTTGGTGTGGGCATTAGTGTAGCTCTGTGGGAGTGTTGTGGCATTACTATACCGCTGTTGGAGTGGTGTGGGTTGTGGTGTAGCCCTGTGGGAGTGATGAGGGCAGTGGTTTTGCGCTGTGGGAGTGATGTGGGCAGGGGTGTAGCGCTGTGGGAGTTGTGTGGGCAGTGGTGTAGCGCTGTGTGAGTGTTGTTGGCAGTGGTGTAACGCCGTGGGATTGGTGTGGGCCGTGGTGTAGCGCTGGTGGAGTGGTGTTGTCAGTGGTGTAGTGCTGTGGGAGTGGTGTGGGCAGTGGTGTATCGCTGCTGGAAGTGGTGTGGGAAGTGGTCTAGTGCTGTGCGAGTGATGTGGGCAGTGGTGTAGTGCTGTGGGAGTGGTGTGGGCAGTGCTGTAACGCAGCGGGAGTGGTGTGGGCAGTTGTGTAGCACTGCGGGAGTGGTGTGGGCAGTGGTATAGCAATGCTGGAGTGGTCTGCGCACTGGTATAGTGCTGCTGGAGCGGTGCAGGCTTTAGTTTAGCGCTGTGGGAGTGGTGTGGGCAGTGGTGTAGCGCTGTGGGAGTGGTGTGGGCAGTGGTGTAGCGCTGTGGGAGTGGTGTGGGCAGTGGTGTAGCTCTGTGGGATTCTTGTGGGCAGTGGTGTAGCGCTGTGGGAGTGGTGTGGGCAGTGGTGTTGCGCTGTGGGAGTGGTGTGTGTAGGGGTGTAGCGCTGTGGGAGTTTTGTTGGCAGTGGTGGTGCGCTGTGGGTGTGGTGTGGGCAGTGGTGTAGCGCAGTGGGAGTGGTGTGGGCAGTGGTGTTTTGCTGTGGGAGTGGTGTGGGCAGTGGTGTAGTACTGTGGGAGTGGTGTGGGCATTGGTGTAACGCTGTGGGAGTGGTGTGGGTAGTGGTGTAGTGCTGTGGGAGTGGTTAAGGCAGTGGTGTAATGCAGAGGGAGTGGTGTGGGCAGTGGTGTAGCGATGCTGGAGTGGTCTGGGCGCTGGTATAGTGCTGCTGCAGCGGTGCAGGCTTTAGTTTAGCGCTGTTGGAGTGGTGTGGGCAGTGGTGTAGCGCTGTGGGAGTGTTGTGGGCATTTTTGTAGCGCTGTGGGAGTGGTGTGGGCAGTGGTGGTGCGCTGTGGGCGTGGTGTGGGCAGTGGTGGTGCGCTGTGGGCGTGGTGTGGGCAGTGGTGTAGCGCTGTGGGAGTGGTGTGGGCAGTGGTGTTTTGCTGTAGGAGTGGTGTGGGCAGTGGTGTAGTACTGTGGGAGTTGTGTGGGCATTGGTGTAACGCTGTGGGAGTGGTGTGGGTAGTCGTGTAGTGCTATAGGAGTGGTGTGGGCAGTGCTGTAGTTCTGAAGGAGTGGTGTGGGCAGTGGTGTTGTTCTGTGGGAGTGGTGTGGGCAGTGGTGTGGGCAGTGCTGTAGTTCTGAGGGAGTGGTGTGGGCAGTGGTGTAGCGCTGTGGGTAGTGGTGTGGGCAGTGGTGTAGTGCTGCGGGATTGGTGTCGGCAGTAGTGTAGCGGTGTGGGAGTCGTGTGGGCAGTGGTGTAGTGCTGTGGGATTGTTGTGGGCAGTGGTGTAGCGCTCTGGGAGTGGTGTGGGCAGTGGTGTAGCGCTGTGGGAGGGGTGATGGCAGTGGTGTACTGCTCTGGGAGTGGTGTGGGCAGTGGTGTAGCGCTGTGGGAGTGGTGTGGGTAGTGCTGTAGTGCTGTGGGAGTGGGGTGAGCAGTGGTGTAGCGCTGTGGGAGTGGTGTGGGTAGTGGTGTAGTGTTGTGGGAGTGGTGTGGGCAGAGGTGCTGCGCTGTGGGAGTGGTGTGGGTAGTCGTGTAGTGCTGTGGGAGTGGCGTAGGTTTGGTGTAACGCTGTGGGAGCGGTGTGGGCATTAGTGTAGGGGTGTTGGAGTGGTGTGGGCAGTGGTGTAGTGCTGTGGGTGTCGTGTGGGCAGTGGTGTAGTGCAGTCGGAGTGATGTGGCTTGTGGTGTAGTGCTGTGGGAGTGGTGTGGGTTTGGTGTAACGCTGTGGGAGCGCTGTGGGCATTAGTGTAGGGGTGTTGGAGTGGTGTGGGCAGTGGTGTAGTGCTGTGGAGGTCGTGTGGGCAGTGGTGTAGTGCAGTCGGAGTGGCGTTGGCAGAGGATTAGTGCTGTGGGAGTGGTGTGGGCAGTGGTGTAGTGCTGTGGGAGTGGTGTGGGCAGTGGTGTAGTGCAGTGGAAGTGGTGTGGGCAGTGGTGTAGTGCAGTTGGAGTGGTGTGGGCAGTGGTGTAACGCTGAGGGAGTGGTTTGGACAGTGGTGTAGTGCTGTGGGAGTGGCGGGGGCAGTGGTGTAGTGCTGTGCGAGTGGTGTGGGCAGTGGTGTAGTGCAGTGGTAGTGGTGTGGGCAGTGGTGTAGTGCTGTGGGTGTGGTGTGGGCAGTGGTGTAGTGCTGTTGGAGTGGTGTTGGCAGTGGTGTATCGCTGCTGGAGTGGTGTGGGAATTTGTGTAGTGCTGTGCGAGTGATGTGGGCAATGGTGTAGTGCTGTGGGAGTGGTGTGGGCAGTGCTGTAACGCTGTGGGAGTGGTGTGGGCAGTGGTGTAGCGATGCTGGAGTGGTCTGGGCGCTGGTATAGTGCTGCTGCAGCGGTGCAGGCTTTAGTTTAGCGCTGTTGGAGTGGTGTGGGCAGTGGTGTAGCGCTGTGGGAGTGTTGTGGGCATTTTTGTAGCGCTGTGGGAGTGGTGTGTGCAGGGGTGTAGCGCTGTGGGAGTGTTGTGGGCAGTGGTGGTGCGCTGTGGGCGTGGTGTGGGCAGTGGTGTAGCGCTGTGGGAGTGGTGTGGGCAGTGGTGTTTTGCTGTAGGAGTGGTGTGGGCAGTGGTGTAGTACTGTGGGAGTTGTGTGGGCATTGGTGTAACGCTGTGGGAGTGGTGTGGGTAGTCGTGTAGTGCTATAGGAGTGGTGTGGGCAGTGCTGTAGTTCTGAAGGAGTGGTGTGGGCAGTGGTGTTGTTCTGTGGGAGTGGTGTGGGCAGTGGTGTGGGCAGTGCTGTAGTTCTGAGGGAGTGGTGTGGGCAGTGGTGTAGCGCTGTGGGTAGTGGTGTGGGCAGTGGTGTAGTGCTGTGGGAGTGGTGTGAGCAGTGGTGTAGTTCTGTGGGAGTGGTGTGGGCAGTGGTGTAGTTCTGTGGGAGTGGTGTGGATTGCGGTGTAGCGCAGTGGGAGTGTTGTGGGCAGCGTTGTAACGCTGCGGGAGTGGTGTGGGCAGTGGTTTAGCGATGTGGGAGTGTTGTGGGCAGTGGTGTAGTGCTGTGGGAGTGGCGTGGGCAGTGGTGTAGTGCTGTGGGAGTGGCGTGGGCAGTGTTGTAGCGCTGTGGGAGTGGTGTGGGAAGTGGTGTAGTGCTGTGCGAGTGGTGTGGGCAGTAGTGTAGCGCTGTGGGAGTGGTGTGGGCAGGTGTGTAGCGCTGTGGGAGTGGTGTGGGCAGTGGTGTTGCGCTGTGGGAGTGTTGTGGGAGGTGGTGTAGCGCTGTGGGAGTGGTGTGGGCTGTGGTGTAGTACTGTGGCGGTGGTGTGGGCATTCGTGTAACGCTGTGGGAGAGGTTTGGGAAGTGGTGTAGTGCTTTAGGAGTGGTGTGGGCAGTGGTGTAGTTCTGTGGGAGTGGTTAAGGCAGTGTTATAGTGCTATGGGGGTGGTGTGGTCAGTGTTGTTGCGCTGTGGGAGTGGTGTGGGCAGTGGTGTAGCGCTGTGGAAGTCGTGTGGGCAGTGGTGTAGTGCTTTAGGAGTGGTGTGGGCAGTGCTGTAGTTCTGAAGGAGTGGTGTGGGCAGTGGTGTAGTTCTGTGGGAATGGTGTGGGCAGTGGTGTGGGCAGTGCTGTAGTTCTGAGGGAGTGGTGTGGGCAGTGGTGTAGCGCTGTGGGTAGTGGAGTGGGCAGTGGTGTAGTGCTGTGGGAGTGGTGTGTGCAGTGGTGTAGTTCTGTGGGAGTGGTGTGGGCAGTGGTGTAGTTCTGTGGGAGTGGTGTAGATTGTGGTGTAGTGCAGTGGGAGTGTTGTGGGCAGCGTTGTAACGCTGCGGGAGTGGTGTGGGCAGTGGTTTAGCGATGTGGGAGTGGTGTGGGCAGTGGTGTAGTTCTGTGGGAGTGGTGTGGGCAGTGGTGTAATTATGTGGGAGTGGTGTGTGTTGTGGTGTAACGCTGTGGGAGTGTTGTGGGCAGTGTTGTAGCGCTTTGGGAGTGGCCTGGGCAGTGTTGTAGCGCTGTGGGAGTGGTGTGGGAAGTGGTGTAGTGCTGTGGGAGTGGTGTGGGCAGTAGTGTAGCGCTGTGGGAGTGTTGTGGGCAGTGGTGTTGCGCTGTGGGAGTGGTGTGGGCAGTGGTGTTGCGCTGTGGGAGTGTTGTGGGAGGTGGTGTAGCGCTGTGGGAGTGGTGTGGGCAGTGGTGTAGTGCTGTGGGAGTTGTGTGGGCAGTGGTGTAGTACTGTGGCGGTGGTGTGGGCATTCGTGTAACGCTGTGGGAGAGGTTTGGGAAGTGGTGTAGTGCTTTAGGAGTGGTGTGGGCAGTGGTGTAGTTCTGTGGGAGTGGTGTGGGCAGTGGTGTGTGCAGTGGTGTAGTGCTGTGGGTGTGGTGTGTGCAGTGGTGTAGTTCTGCGGGAGTGGTGTGGGTAGTGTTGTGGGCAGTGGTGTAGTGCTGTGGGAGAGGTGTGGGCAGTGGTGTAGTTCTGTGGGAGTGGTGTGGGTTGTGGTGTAACGATGTGGGAGTGGTGTGGGCAGTGGTGTAGCGCTGCGGGAGTGGTGTGGGCAGTGCTGTAGCGATGTGGGAGTGGTGTGGGCGGTGGTGTAGCGCCTTGGGAGTGGTGTGGGCATTGTTGTAACGCTGTGGGAGTGGTGTGGGCAGTGGTGTAGCGCTGTGGAAGTCGTGTGGGCAGTGGTGTAGCGCTGTAGGAGTGGTCTGTGTTGTGTCGCGCTGTGGGAGTGGCGTGGGCAATGGCGTAGCGCTGTGGGAGTGGTGTGGGCAGTGGTGTAGTGCTGTGGGAGTGGTGTTGGCATTGGTGTAACTCTGTGGGATTTGTGTGTGTAGTGGTGTAGTGCTGTAGGAGTGTTGTGGGCAGTGGTGTAGCGCTGTGGGAGTGGTGTGGGCAGTGGTGTCGCGCTGTGGGAGTGGTGTGGGCAGTGGTGTTTCGCTGTGTGGGTTGGTGTGGGCATTAGTGTAGCTCTGTGGGAGTGTTGTGGCATTACTATACCGCTGTTGGAGTGGTGTGGGTTGTGGTGTAGCCCTGTGGGAGTGATGAGGGCAGTGGTTTTGCGCTGTGGGAGTGATGTGGGCAGGGGTGTAGCGCTGTGGGAGTTGTGTGGGCAGTGGTGTAGCGCTGTGTGAGTGTTGTTGGCAGTGGTGTAACGCCGTGGGATTGGTGTGGGCCGTGGTGTAGCGCTGGTGGAGTGGTGTTGTCAGTGGTGTAGTGCTGTGGGAGTGGTGTGGGCAGTGGTGTATCGCTGCTGGAAGTGGTGTGGGAAGTGGTCTAGTGCTGTGCGAGTGATGTGGGCAGTGGTGTAGTGCTGTGGGAGTGGTGTGGGCAGTGCTGTAACGCAGCGGGAGTGGTGTGGGCAGTTGTGTAGCACTGCGGGAGTGGTGTGGGCAGTGGTATAGCAATGCTGGAGTGGTCTGCGCACTGGTATAGTGCTGCTGGAGCGGTGCAGGCTTTAGTTTAGCGCTGTGGGAGTGGTGTGGGCAGTGGTGTAGCGCTGTGGGAGTGGTGTGGGCAGTGGTGTAGCGCTGTGGGAGTGGTGTGGGCAGTGGTGTAGCTCTGTGGGATTCTTGTGGGCAGTGGTGTAGCGCTGTGGGAGTGGTGTGGGCAGTGGTGTTGCGCTGTGGGAGTGGTGTGTGTAGGGGTGTAGCGCTGTGGGAGTTTTGTTGGCAGTGGTGGTGCGCTGTGGGTGTGGTGTGGGCAGTGGTGTAGCGCAGTGGGAGTGGTGTGGGCAGTGGTGTTTTGCTGTGGGAGTGGTGTGGGCAGTGGTGTAGTACTGTGGGAGTGGTGTGGGCATTGGTGTAACGCTGTGGGAGTGGTGTGGGTAGTGGTGTAGTGCTGTGGGAGTGGTTAAGGCAGTGGTGTAATGCAGAGGGAGTGGTGTGGGCAGTGGTGTAGTGCTGTGGGAGTGGTGTGGGCGGTGGTGTAGCGCTGTGGGAGTGGTGTGGGTAGTGGTGTAGTGCTGTGGGAGTGGTTAAGGCAGTGTTATAGTGCTATGGGGGTGGTGTGGGCAGTGGTGTAGCGCTTGTGGGAGTGGTGTGGGTTGTGGTGTAGTGCTGTGGGAGTGGTGTGGGTAGTGGTGTAGTGCTGTAGGAGTGGTGTGGGTTGTGGTGTAGTGCTGTGGGAGTGTTGTGGGCAGTGGTGTAGCGCTGTGGGAGTGGTGTGGGCAGTGGTGTCGCGCTGTGGGCGTGGTCTGGGCAGTGGTGTTTCGCTGTGTGGGTTGGTGTGGGCATTAGTGTAGCGCTGTGGGAGTGTTGTGGCATTACTATACCGCTGCTGGATTGTTGTGGGTTATGGTGTAGCCCTGTGGGAGTGATGTGGGCAGTGGTTTTGCGCTGTGGGTGTGATGTGGGCAGTGGTGTAGCGCAGTTGGTGTGGTGTGGGCTGTGGTGTAACTCTGTGGGATTGGTGTTGGTAGTGGTGTAGTGCTGTAGGAGTGGTGTGGGTTGTGGTGTAGTGCTGTGGGAGTGCTGTGGGCAGTGGTGTAGCGCTGTGGGTGTGGTGTGGGCTGTGGTGTAGCGCTGTGGGAGTGGTGTGGGTTTGGTGTAACGCTGTGGGAGTGGCGTGGGCATTAGTGTAGCGGTGTGGGACTCGTGTGGGCAGTGGTGTAGCGCTGTGTGAGTGGTGTGGGCAGTGGTGTATCGCTGCTGGAGTGGTGTGGGAAGTGGTCTAGTGCTGTGCGAGTGATGTGGGCAGTGGTGAAGTGCTGTGGGAGTGGTGTTGGCAGTGCTGTAACGCTGCGGGAGTGGTGTGGGCAGTGGTGTAGCACTGCGGGAGTGGTGTGGGCAGTGGTGTAGCAATGCTGGAGCGGTCTGGGCACTGGTATAGTGCTGCTGGAGCGGTGCGGGCTTTTGTTTAGCGCTGTGGGAGTGGTGTGGGCAGTGGTGTAGCGCTGTGGGATTCTTGTGGGCAGTGGTGTAGCGCTTTGGGAGTGGTGTGGGCAGTGGCGTTGCGCTGTGGGAGTGGTGTGTGCAGGGGTGTAGCGCTGTGGGAATGTTGTGGGCAGTGGTGGTGCGCTGTGGGAGTGGTGTGGGCAGTGGTGTAGCGCTGTGGGAGTGGTGTGGGCAGTGGAGTTTTGCTGTGGGAGTGGTGTTGTCAGTGGTGTAGTACTGTGGGAGTGGTGTGTAGGCATTGGTGTAACGCTGTGGGAGTGGTGTGGGTAGTGGTGTAGAGCTTTAGGAGTGGTGTGGGCAGTGCTGTAGTTCTGAGGGAGTGGTGTGGGCAGTGGTGTAGTTCTGTGGGAGTGGTGTGGGCAGTGGTGCGGGCTGTGGTGTAATTCTCTGGGAGTGGTGTGGGCAGTGCTGTAGTTCTGTGGGAGTGGTGTGGGCAGTGGTTTAGCGCTTTGGGTAGTGTTTTGTGCAATGGTGTAGTACTGTGGGAGTGGTGTGAGCAGTGGTGTAGTTCTGTGGGAGTGGTGTGGGCAGTGGTGTAGTTCTGTGGGAGTGGTGTGGGTAGTTGTGTAGCGCAGTGGGAGTGTTGTGGGCAGCGTTGTAATGCTGCGCGAGTGGTTTGGGCAATGGTTTAGTGATGTGGGAGTGGTGTGGGCAGTGGTGTAGTGCTGAGGGAGTGGTGTGGGCAGTGGTGTAGCCTTGTTGGAGTGGTGTGGGCAGTGGTGTAGTTCTGTCGGAGTGGTGTGTGTAGTGGTGTAGTGCTGTAGGAGTGGTGTGGGTTATGGTGTAGTGCTGTGGGAGTGTTGTGGGCAGTGGTGTAGCGCTGTGGGACTGTTGTGGGCAGTGGTGTCGCGCTGTGGGAGTGGTGTGGGCAGTGGTGTTTCGCTGTGTGGGTTGGTGTGGGCATTAGTGTAGCGCTGTGGGTGTGTTGTGGCATTACTATACCGCTGTTGGAGTGGTGTGTGTTATGGTGTAGCCCTGTGGGAGTGATGTGGGCAGTGGTTTTGCGCTGTGGGAGTGATGTGGTCAGGGGTGTAGCGCAGTGGGTGTGGTGTGTGCTGTGGTGTAGCGCTGTGGGAGTGGTGTGGGTTTGGTGTAACGCTGTGGGAGTTGTGTGGGCAGTGGTGTAGCGTTGTGGGCAGTGGTGTAGTGCTGTGGGAGTGATGTGGGCAGTGGTGTATCGCTGCTGGAGTGGTGTAGGAAGTGGTCTAGTGCTGTGCGAGTGATGTGGGCAGTGGTGTAGTGCTGTGGGAGTGCTGTGGGCAGTGCTGTAACGCTGCGGGAGTGGTGTGGGCAGTGGTGTAGCACTGCGGGAGTGGTGTGGGCAGTGGTATAGCAATGCTGGAGTGGTCTGCGCACTGGTATAGTGCTGCTGGAGCGGTGCGGGCTTTAGTTTAGCGCTGTGGGAGTGGTGTGGGCAGTGGTGTAGCGCTGTGGGATTCTTGTGGGCAGTGGTGTAGCGCTGTGGGAGTGGTGTGTGCAGTGGTGTAGCGCTGTGGGAGTGTTGTTGGCAGTGGTGGTGCGCTGTGGGAGTGGTGTGGGCAGTGGTGTAGCGCAGTGGGAGTGGTGTGGGCAGTGGTGTTTTGCTGTGGGAGTGGTGTGGGCAGTGGTGTAGTACTGTGGGTGTGGTGTGGGCATTGGTGTAACGCTGTGGGAGTGGTGTGGGTAGTGCTGTAGTGCTGTGGGAGTGGTTAAGGCAGTGTTATAGTGCTATGGGCGTGGTGTGGCCAGTGGTGTAGCGCTGTGGGAGTGGTGTAGGCAGTGGTGTAATGCAGAGGGAGTGGTGTGGGCAGTGGTGTAGCGCTTGTGGGAGTGGTGTGGGCGGTGGTGTAGCGCTGTGGGAGTGGTGTGGGCAGTGGTGTAGTGCTGTGGGAGTGGTGTTGGCATTGGTGTAACTCTGTAGGATTGGTGTGGGTAGTGCTGTAGTGCTGTAGGAGTGGTGTGGGTTGTGGTGTAGTGCTGTGGGGGTGTTGTGGGCAGTGGTGTAGCGCTGTGGGAGTGGTGTGGGCAGTGGTGTCGCGCTGTGGGAGTGGTGTTTCGATGTGTGGGTTGGTGTGGGCATTAGTGTAGCGCTTTGGGAGTGTTGTGGCATTACTATACCGCTGTTGGAGTGGTGTGGGTTATGGTGTAGCCCTGTGGGAGTGATGTGGGCAGTGGTTTTGCGCTGTGGGTGTGATGTGGGCAGTGGTGAAGCGCAGTTGGTGTGGTGTGGGCTGTGGTGTAGCGCTGTGGGAGTGGTGTGGGTTTGGTGTAACGCTGTGGGAGTGGCGTGGGCATTAGTGTAGCGGTGTGGGAGTCGTGTGGGCAGTGGTGTTGCGCTGTGGGAGTTGTGTGGGCAGTGGTGTAGCGCAGTGGGAGTGGTGTGGGCAGTGGTGTTTTGCTGTGGGAGTGGTGTGGGCAGTGGTGTTGTACTGTGGGAGTGGTGTGGGCATTGGTGTTTTGCTGTGGGAGTGGTGTGGGTAGTGGTGTAATGCTGTGGGACTGATTAAGGCAGTGTTATAGTGCTATGGGGGTGGTGTGGGCAGTGGTGTAGCGCTGTGGGAGTGGCGTGGGCAGTGGTGTAGCGCTGTGGGAGTGGCGTGGGCAGTGTTGTAGTGCTGTGGCGTGGGCTGTGGTGTAGTGCTGTGGGAATGGCGTGGGCAGTGGTGTAGTGATATTGGAGTGGTGAGGGCAGGATTCTAGCGTTGCGGGAGTTGTGTGGGCATTGGTGTAGAGCTGCGGGAGTGGTGTGGGCAGTGGTTTCGTGCTGTGGGATTGGTGTGGGCAGTGTTGTCGCGCTTTGGGAGTGGTGTGGGCAGTGGTGTAGTGCTGAGGGAGTGGTGTGGGCAGTAGTGTAGTGCTGTGGGAGTGGTCTGGATTGTGCTGTAGTGCTGTGGTAGTGGTGCGGGCGGTGGAGTAGTGCTGTGGGAGTGTTGTGCGCAGTGGTGTAGTGCTGTGGGAGTGGTGTGGGTTGTGGTGTAGTGCTGTGGGAGTGGTGTGGATAGTGGTGTAGCGCTGTGGGAGTGGTGTGGGTAGTGGTGTAGTGCTGTGGTAGTGGTATGGGTTGTGGTGTAGTGCTGAGGGAGTGGTGTGGGCAGTGGTGTAGGGCTGTGGGAGTGCTGTGGGTAGTTGTGTAGTGTTGTGGGAGTGGTGTGGGCAGTGGTGTAGCGCTGTGGGAGTGGTGTGGGCAGTGGTGTACCGCTGCGGGAGTGGTGTGGGTTGTGGTGTAGCGCTGGGGGAATGGCTTGGGCAGTGGTGTAGCGCAGTGGGAGTGGTGTGGGCAGTGCTGTATCGCAGTGGGACTGGTATGGGCAATGGTGTAGCGCTGTGGGAGTGGTGTGTGCAGTGGTGTAGAGCTGTTGGACTGGTGTGTGCAGTGGATTAGTAGTGTGGGAGTGGTGTGGACATTAGTGCAGCGCTGTGGGGTGGTGTCGGCAGTGGTGTAGCGCTGCATGAGTGGTGTGCGCAGTGGTGTAGCACTGTGGGAGTCGTGTGGGCAGTGGTGTAGAGCTGTGGGTGTGGTGTGTGCAGTGGTGCTGTGGTGTGGGACTGGTGCGGGCATTAGTGCAGTACTGTGGGGTGGTGTGGGCAGTGGTGTGGTGCTGTGGGAGTGGTGTGGGCAGTGGTTTGGCGCTGTGGGAGTGATGTGGGTTGTGGTGTAGCGATGTGGGAGTGGTGTGGGCAGTGGTGTAGCGCTGTGGGAGTGGTGTGGGTTTAGTGTAACGCTGTGGGAGTGCCGTGGGCAGTGGTGTAGCGCTGCGGGAGTGGTGTGGGCAGTGGTGTAACGCTGTGGGTGTGGTGTGGGTTGTGGTGTAGCGCTGTGGGAGTGGTTTGGGCATTAGTGTAGCGGTTTGGGAGTGGTGTGGTCAGTATGGTAGTGCTGTGGGAGTGGTGTGGGCAGTGGTGTAGCGCTGTGGGAGTGATGTGGGCAGTGGTGTAGTGCTGTGGGACTGGTTGTGGCAGTGGTGTAGTGCAGTGGGAGTGGTGCAGGCAGTCGTATAGTGCATTGGGAGTGGTGTGGGTAGTGGTGTAGTGCTGTAAGTGTAGGTTGTGCACTGCTGTTCTGCTGTGGGTGTGGAGTGGGCAGTGGTGTAGTGCTGTGGGAGTGGTGTGGGCAGTGGTGTAGTGCTGTGGGAGTGGTGTGGGCAGTGGTGTAGTGCAGTGGGAGTGATGTGGGCAGTGGTGTAGCGCTGCTGGAGTGGTGGGGGCAGTGGTGTAGTGCTGTGGGTGTGGTGTGGGTTGTGGTGTAGTGCTGTGGGTGTGGTGTGGGCAGTGGTGTAGTGCTGAGGGAGTGGTGTGGGCAGTGGTGTAGCGCTCTGGGAGTGGTGTGGGGAGTGGTGTAGTGCTGTTGGAGTGGTGTGGGCAGTGGTGTAGTGCAGTGAAAGTGGTGCAGGCAGTCGTGTTGTGCAGTGGGAGTGGTGTGGGTAGTGGTGTAGTGCTGTGGCGTTGGTGTGTGCATTGGTGTTCTGCTGTGGGAGTGGTGTGGGCAGTGGTGTAGTGCAGTGAAAGTGGTGCAGGCAGTCGTGTTGTGCAGTGGGAGTGGTGTGGGTAGTGGTGTAGTGCTGTGGCGTTGGTGTGTGCATTGGTGTTCTGCTGTGGGAGTGGTGTGGGCAGTGGTGTAGTGCAGTGGGAGTGGTGCAGGCAATGGTGTTGTTCAGTGGGAGTGGTGTGGTAGTGGTGTAGTGCTGTGGGAGTGGCGTGGGCAGTGCAGTAGTGCTCTGGGAGTGGCGTGGGCAGTGGTGTAGTGCTGTTGGAGTGGTGTGGGCAGTGGTATAGTGCTGTTCGAGTGGTGTGGGCAGTGGTGTAGTGCTGTGGGAGTGGTGTGGGCAGTGGTGTAGTGCTGTGGGAGCGGTGTGGTCATTGGTGTAGCGCTGCTGGAGGGGTGCGGGCAGTGGTGTAGTGCTGTGGGTGTGGTGTGGCCAATGGTATAGTGCTGTGGGAGTGGTGTGGGCAGTGATGTAGTGCAGTGGGAGTGGTGTGGGCAATGGTGTTGTGCTGTTCGTGTGGTGTGGGCAGTGGTGTAGTGCTGTGTGAGTGGTGTGGGCAGTGGCCTATCGCAGTGGGAGTGGTTTGGGCAGTGATGTAACGCTGTGGGAGTGGTGTGGGCATTGGTTAGTGCTGTGCGAGTGGTGTGGGCAGTGGTGCAGTGCTGTGGGAGTGTTGTGGGCAGTGGTGTAGTGCTGAGGGAGTGGTGTGGGCAGTGGTGAAGCGCTGCTGGAGTGGTGTTGGCAGTGGTATAGTGCTGTGGAAGTGGTGTGGGCAGTGGTGTAGCGCTCTGGGAGTGGTGTGGGCAGTGGTGTAGTGTAGTTGGAGTGGTCTGGACAGTGTTGTAGTGCACTGGGAGTGGTGTGGGTAGTGGTGTAGCACTGTGGGAGTGGTGTGGGTAGTAGTGTAGCGCTGTGGGTGTGGTGTGGGTTGTGGTGTAGTTCTGTGGGAATAGTGTGAGCAGTGGTGTAGCGCTGTGGGAGTGGTGTGGGCCGTGGTGTAGCACTGTGGGAGTGGTGTGGGTAGTAGTGTAGCGCTGTGGGTGTGGTGTGGGTTGTGGTGTAGTTCTGTGGGAGTGGTGTGGGCAGTGGTGTAGCGCTGTGGGAGTGGTGTGGGTAGCGGTGTAGCGCTGTGGGAGCAGTGTGGGTTGTGGTGTAGCGCTGTGGGAGTGGTGTTTGTAGTGGTGTAGCGCTGTGGGAGTGGTGTGGGTTGTGGTGTTGCGCTGTGGGAGTGTTCTGTGTTGTGGTGTAGCGCTGTGGGAGTGGTGTGGGCAGTGTTGTTGTGCTGTGGCAGTGGTGTGGGTTGCGGTGTAGCGCTGTGGGAGTGTTGTTTCTTGTGGTGTAGCGCTGTGGGAGTGTTGTGGGCAGTGGTGTTGTGCTGTGGGAGTGGTGTTGATAGTGGTGTAGCGCTGTAGGAGTGGTGTGGTCAGTGGTGTAGTGCTGTAGGACTGGTGTGGGCAGTGGTGTAGCGCTGTGGGAATAGTGTGAGCAGTGGTGTAGCGCTGTGGGAGTGGTGTGGGCCGTGGTGTAGCACTGTGGGAGTGGTGTGGGTAGTAGTGTAGCGCTGTGGGTGTGGTGTGGGTTGTGGTGTAGTTCTGTGGGAGTGGTGTGGGCAGTGGTGTAGCGCTGTGGGAGTGGTGTGGGTAGCGGTGTAGCGCTGTGGGAGCAGTGTGGGTTGTGGTGTAGCGCTGTGGGAGTGGTGTTTGTAGTGGTGTAGCGCTGTGGGAGTGGTGTGGGTTGTGGTGTTGCGCTGTGGGAGTGTTCTATGTTGTGGTGTAGCGCTGTGGGAGTGGTGTGGGCAGTGTTGTTGTGCTGTGGCAGTGGTGTGGGTTGTGGTGTAGCGCTGTGGGAGTGTTGTGGGCAGTGGTGTTGTGCTGTGGGAGTGGTGTTGATAGTGGTGTAGCGCTGTAGGAGTGGTGTGGTCAGTGGTGTAGTGCTGTAGGACTGGTGTGGGCAGTGCTGCAGTTCTGAGGGAATGGTGTGCGCAGTGGTGTAGAGCTGTGGGAGTGGTGTGGGCTGAGGTGTTGTTCTGTGTGAGTGGTGTGGGCAGAGGTGTGGTTCTTTGTAAGTGGTGTGGGCAGTGGTGTAGTTCTGTGGGAGTGGTGTGGGCAGTGGTGTAGATTTGTGGGAGTGGTGTGGGCAGTGGTGTAACGCTGTGGGAGTGGTGTGGGCAGTGGTGTAACACTGTGGGAGTGGTGTGGGCAGTGGTGTAGCGCTGTGGGAGTGGTGTTGGCAGTGGTGTATCGTTGTCGGAGTGGTGTGTGTTGTGGTGTAGCGCTACGCCAGTGGTGTGGGCAGTACGGTAGCGCTGTGGGAGTGGTGTGGGTTGTGGTGTAGTGCTGTGCGAGTGGTGTGGACAGTGGTGTAGCGCTGTGGAGTGTTGTGGGTTGTGGTGTAGCACAGTGGGAGTGGTGTGGGCAGTGGTGTAGTATTGTGTTAGTGGTGTGGGCAGAGGTCTAGCGCTGTGGGAGTGGTGTCGGCAGTGGTGTAACGCTGTGGGAGTGGTGTGGGCAGTGATGTAGCGCTGTGTGAGTGGAGTGGGCAGTAGTGTAGTGCTGTGGGAGTGGTGTGGGCAGTGGTGCAACGCTGTAGGAGTGGTGTGGACATTGGTGTAACGCTGTGGGATTGGTGTGGGCAGTGGTGTAGTGCTGTGGGAGTGGTGTGGGCAGTAGTGTAGTGCTTTGGGAGTGGTGTGCGCAGTGGTGTAGCGCTCTTGGAGTGTTGTGGGCAGTGGTGTAGCGCTGTCGGAATGGTGTGGGCAGTGGTGTAGTGCTGTTGGAGTGGTGTGGGCAGTGGTGTAGTGTAGCGGGAGGGATGTGGGCAGTGGTCTAACGCTGTTGGAGTGGTGCGTGCTTTGGTTTAATGCTGCGGGAGTGGTGAGTGCAGTGGTTTAGCGCTGCGGGAGTGATTTAGGCTTTAGTTTAGCGCTGAGGGAGTGGTGTGGGCAATGCTGCAGTTCAGAGGCAGTGGTGTGTGCAGTGGTGTAGTGCTTTGGGTGTGTTGTGGGCAGAGGCGTAGTTCTGTGGGAGTGGTGTGGGCAGTGGTGTGGTTCTGTGGGAGTGGTGTGGGTTGTGGTGTAGCGCTGTGGGAGTGGTGTGGGTTGTGGTGTAGCGCTGCGCGAGTAATGTGGACAGTAGGGTAGCGCTGTGGGTGTGGTGTGGGTTGTGGTGTAGCGCTGTTGGAGTGGTGTGGGCATTCGTGTAGCGCTGTGGGAGTGGTGTGGGTGGAGGTGTAACGCTATGCGAGTGGTGCGGGCAGTGGTGTAGTGCTGTTGGAGTGTTGTGGGCAGTGGTGTATCGCTGTGGGAGTGGTGTGGGCAGTAGTGTAGCACAGCGGGAGTGGTGTGGGCAGTGGTGTAGCGCTGCTGGAGTGGTGTGGGAAGTGGTGTAACACTGCGGGAGTGGAGTGGGCAGTGGTGTAGCGCTGTGGGAGTGGTGTGGGTTGTGGTGTAGTGCTGTGGGAGTGGTGTGGGCAGTGGTGTAGCGTTGTGGGAGTTTTGTGGGTTGTGGTGTAGTGCTGTGGGAGTGGTGTGGGCAGTGGTGTAGCGCTTTGCGAGTGGCTTGGGCAGTGGTGTAGTGCTGTGGGTTGTGGTGTAGCGCTGTGGGAGTGGTGTGGACAGTGGTGTAGTGCTTTGGGAGTGGTGTGGGCAGAGGCGTAGTTCTGTGGGAGTGGCGTGGGCAGTGGTGTGGTTCTGTGGGCGTGATGTGGGCAGTGGTGTGGGCAGTCGTGTAGTTCTCTGGGCGTGGTGCGTGCAACGGTGTAGCGCTGTGGGAGTGGTGTGGGCAGTGGTGTAGCTCTGTGGGAGAGGTGTGGGCAGTGGTGTAGCGCTGTGGAAGTGGTGTGGGTTGTGGTGTAGCGCTGTCGGAGTGGTGTGGGTTGTGGTGTAGCGCTGCGCGAGTAGTGTGGGCATTAGGGTAGCGCTGTGCGAGTGGTGTGGGTTGTGGTGTAGCGCTGTTGGAGTGGTGTGGGCAGTCGGGTAGCGCTGTGGGAGTGGTGTGGGTTGAGGTGTATCGCTGTGCGAGTGGTGCGGGCAGTGGTGTAGTGCTGTTGGAGTCTTGTGGGCAGTTGTGTATCGCTGTGGGAGTGGTGTGGGCAGTGGTGTAGCGCTGTGGGAGTGGTGTGGGTTGTGGTGTAGTGCTGTGGGAGTGGTGTGGGCAGTGGTGTAGCGTTGTGGGAGTTTTGTGGGTTGTGGTGTAGCGCTGTGCGTGTGGCTTGGGCAGTGGTGTAGTGCTGTGGGTTGTGGTAAGCGCTGTGGGAGTGGTGTGGGCAGTGGTGCAGTGCTCTTGTAGTGGTGTGGGCATAGGTGTAGGGCTGTGGGAGTGGTGTGGGCAGTGGTGCAACGCTGTGGGTGAGGTGTGGGCAGTGGTGTAGTGCTGTAGGAGTGGTGTGGACACTGGTGTAACGATGTGGGAGTGGTGTGGGCAGTCGTGTAGCGCTGTGGGAGTGGTGTGGGCAGTGGTGTAGTGCTGTGGGAGTGGTGTGCGCAGTGGTGTTGCGCTGTGGGAGTGGTGTGGGCAGTGGTGTAGAGCTGTGGGAGTGCTGTGGGCAGTGGTGTAGCGCTGTTGGAGTGGTGTGGGCAGTGGTGTAGTGCAGCGGGAGGGATGTGGTCAGTGGTAACGCTGTGGGAATGGTGTGGGCTTTGGTGTAATGCTGCGGGAGTGGTGAGGGCAGTGGTGTAGCGCTGCGGGTGTGTTTGGGGCTTTAGTTTAGCGCTTTGGGAGTGGTGTGGGCATTGGTGTAGCGCTGTGGGAGCGGTGTGGGCTGTGGTGTGCCGCTGTGGTAGTGGTGTAGGCTGTGGTGTTGCGCTGTGGGAATGGTGTGGGCAGTGGTGCAGCGCTGTGGGAGTGGTGTGGGCTGTGGTGTTGCGCTGTGGGAATGGTGTGGGCAGTGGTGTAGCGCTGTGGGAGTGGTGTGGGCTGTGGTGTTGCGCTTTGGGAATGGTGTGGGCAGTGGTGTAACGCTGTGGGAGTGTGTGGGCAGTGGATTTGTGCTGTGAGAGAGGTGTGGGCAATCGTGTAACACTGTGGGAGTGGTGTGGGCAGTGGTGTAGCGCTGTGGGAGTGGTGTTGGCAGTAGAGTAGCGCTGTGGGAGTGGTGTGGGTTGTGTTGTAGCGCTGTGCGAGTGGTGTGGGCAGTGGTGTAGCGCTGTGGGCAGTGGTGTAGCGCTGTGGGAGTGGAGTGGTTTGTGGTGTAGAGCTGTTGGAGTGGTGTGGGCAGTAGGGTAGCGCTGTGGGAGTGGTGTGGGTTGTGGTGTAGCGCTGTGGGAGTGGTGTGAGCAGTAGGGTAGCACTGTGGGAGTGGTGTGGGTTGTGGTGTAGCGCTGTGGGTGTGGTGTGGACAGTTGTGTAGCGCTCTTGGAGTGTTGTGGGCAGTGGTGTAGCGCTGTCGGAGTGGTGTGGGCAGTGGTGTAGTGCTGTTGGAGTGGTGTGGGCAGTGGTGTAGTGTAGCGGGAGGGATGTGGGCAGTGGTCTAACGCTGTTGGAGTGGTGCGTGCTTTGGTTTAATGCTGCGGGAGTGGTGAGTGCAGTTGTTTAGCGCTGCGGGAGTGATTTGGGCTTTAGTTTAGCGCTGTGGGAGTGGTGTGGGCAATGCTGCAGTTCAGAGGCAGTGGTGTGTGCAGTGGTGTAGTGCTTTGGGAGTGGTGTGGGCAGAGGCGTAGTTCTGTGGGAGTGGTTTGGGCAGTAGGGTAGCGCTGTGGGAGTGGTGTGGGTTGTGGTGTAGCGCTGTGGGAGTAGTGTGGGCAGTGATGTAGCGCTGTGCGAGTGGTGTGGACAGTGGTGTAGCAGTGTGGGAGTGTTGTGGGTTGTGGTGTAGCACAATGGGAGTGGTGTGGGCAGTGGTGTAGCGCTGTGGGAGTGGTGTGGGCATAGGTCTAGCGCTGTGGGAGTGGTGTGGGCAGTGGTGTAGCGCTGTGGGAGTGGAGTGGGCAGTAGTGTAGTGCTGTGGGAGTGGTGTGGGCAGTGGTGCAACGCTGTAGGAGTGGTGTGGACATTGCTGTAACGCTGTGGGAGTGGTGTGTGCAGTGGTGTAGTGCTGTGGGAGTCGTGTGGGCAGTAGTGTAGTGCTGTGGGAGTGGTGTGTGCAGTGGTGTAGCGCTCTTGGAGTGTTGTGGGCAGTGATGTAGCGCTGTCGGAGTGGTGTGGGCAGTGGTGTAGTGCTGTTGTAGTGGTGTGGGCAGTGGTGTACTGTAGCGGGAGGGATGTGGGCAGTGGTCTAACGCTGTTGGAGTGGTGCGTGCTTTGGTTTAATGCTGCGGGAGTGGTGAGTGCAGTGGTTTAGCGCTGCGGGAGTGATTTGGGTTTAGTTTAGCGCTGTGGGAGTGGTGTGGGCAATGCTGCAGTTCAGAGGCAGTGGTGTGCGCAGTGGTGTAGTGCTTTGGGAGTGGTGTGGGCAGAGGCGTAGTTCTGTGGGAGTGGTGTGGGCAGTGGTGTGGGCAGTGATGTAGTTTTGTGGGAGTGGTGTGGGCAGTGGTGTATCGCTGTGGGAGTGGTGTGGGCATTGGTGTAGCGCTGTGGGAGCGGTGAGGGCTGTGGTGTGGCGCTGTGGTAGTGGTGTAGGCAGTGGCGTTACGCTGTGGGAGTGTGTGGGCAGTAGGTAGCGCTGTGCGTTTGGTGTGGACAGTAGGGTAGCGCTGTGGGAGTGGTGTGGGTTGTGGTGTAGCGCTGTGGGAGTGGTTTGGGCAGTAGGGTAGCGCTGTGGGAGTGGTGTGGTTTGTGGTGTAGCGCTGTGGGAGTAGTGTGGGCAGTGGTGTAGTGCTGTGGGAGTGTTGTGTGTTGTGGTGTAGCACAGTGGGAGTGGTGTGGGCAGTGGTGTAGTGCTGTGGGAGTGGAGTGGGCAGTAGTGTAGTGCTGTGGGAGTGGTGTGGGCAGAGGCATAGATCTGTGGGAGTATTGTGGGCAGTGGTGTGGTTCTGTGGGAGTGGTGTGTGCAGTGGTGTAGCGCTGTGGGAGTGGTGTGGGTTGTGGTGTAGCGCTGTGGGAGTTGTTTGGGCAGTAGGGTAGCGCTGTGGGAGTGGTGTGGGTTGTGGTGTTGCGCTCTGGGAGTAGTGTGGGCAGTGATGTAGCGCTGTGCGAGTGGTGTGGACAGTGGTGTAGCAGTGTGGGAGTGGTGTGGGTTGTGGTGTAGCACAGTGGGAGTGGTGTGGGCAGTGGTGTAGTGCTGTGATAGTGGTGTGGGCAGAGGTCTAGCGCTGTGGGAGTGGTGTGGGCAGTGGTGGAACGCTGTGGGAGTGGTGTGGGCAGTGGTGTAGCTCTGTGGGAGTGGAGTGGGCAGTAGTGTAGTGCTGTGGGAGTGGTGTGGGCAGTGGTGCAACGCTGTAGGAGTGGTGTGGACATTGGTGTAACGCTGTGGGAGTGGTGTGTGCAGTGGTGTAGTGCTGTGGGAGTCGTGTGGGCAGTAGTGTAGTGCTGTGGGAGTGGTGTGTGCAGTGGTGTAGCGCTCTTGGAGTGTTGTGGGCAGTGATGTAGCGCTGTCGGAGTGGTTTGGGCAGTGGTGTAGTGCTGTTGGAGTGGTGTGGGCAGTGGTGTACTGTAGCGGGAGGGATGTGGGCAGTGGTTTAACGCTGTTGGAGTGGTGCGTGCTTTGGTTTAATGCTGCGGGAGTGGTGAGTGCAGTGGTTTAGCGCTGCGGAAGTGATTTGGGCTTTAGTTTAGCGCTGTTGGAGTGGTGTGGGCAATGCTGCATTACAGAGGCAGTGGTGTGTGCAGTGGTGTAGTGCTCTGGGAGTGGTGTGGGCCGAGGCGTAGTTCTGTGGGAGTGGTGTGGGCAGTGGTGTGGTTCTGTGGGAGTGGTGTAGGCAGTGGTGTGGGCAGTCGTGTAGTTCTATGGGAGTGGTGTGGGCAGTGATGTAGTTTTGTGGGAGTGGTGTGGGCAGTGGTGTATCGCTGTGGGAGTGGTGTGTGCAACGGTGTAGCGCTGTGGGAGTGGTGTGTGCAGTGGTGTAGCGCTGAGGGAGTGGTGTGGGCTGTGGTGTTGCGCTGTGGGAATGGAGTGGGCAGTGGTGTAACGCTTTGGGAGTGTGTGGGCAGTGGATTTGTGCTGTGAGAGTTGTGTGGTCAATGGTGTAACGCTGTGGGAGTGGTGTGGGCATTGTTGTAGCGCTGTGGGAGTGGTGTTGGCAGTTGTGTAGCGCTGTGGGAGTGGTATGGGCAGTGGTGTAGCGCTGCGTGAGTGGTGTGGGCAGTGGTTTAGCGCTGTGGGAGTGGTGTGTGCAGTGCTGTAGAGCTGTGGGAGTGGTGTGTGCAGTGGTGATGTGGCTTGGGAGTGGTGTGGGCATTAGTGCAGCGCTGTGGGAGTGGTGTGGGCAGTGGTGTAGCGCTATGGGAGTGGTGTGGGCAGTGGTGAAGCGTTGTGGGAGTGGTGTGGGTAGTGGAGTAGTGCTGCGGGTGTGGTGTAGTGCTGTGGGAGTGGTGTGTGTTCTGTTGCAACGCTGTATGGAGTGGCGTAGGCAGTGGTGTAGCGCTGAGGAGTGGTTTGGCCAGTGGTGTTGCTCTGTGGCAGTGCTGTGGGCAGTGGTGTAGCGCTGTGGGAGTGGTCTGGGTTTGCTGTAGTGCTGTAGGAGTGGTGTGGACAGTGATGTAGCGCTGTAGGAGTGGTGTGGGCAGTGCTAGAGTTCTGAGGGAGTGGTGTGGGCAGTGCTGTAGTTCTGTGGGAGTAGTGTTGGCAGTGGTGTGTTTCTGTGGGAGTGGTGTGGGCAGTGGTGTGGGCAGTGGTGTAGTTCTGTGGGAGTGATGTGTGCAGTGGTGTAGTTCTGTGGGAGTGATGTGGGCAGTCGTGTAACGCTGTGGGAGTGGTTTGGTTTGTGGTGTAACGATGTGGGAGTGGTGTGATCAGTGGTGTAGTGCTGTGGGAGTGGTGTGGGCAGTGATGTAGCGTTTGTGGGAGTGCTGTGTGTTGTGGTGTAACACTTTCGGAGTGGTGTGGGCAGTGGTGTAGCGCTGCTGGAGTGGTGTGGGCAGTGGTTTAGCGCTGTTGGAGTGGTGCGGGCTTTGGTTTAATACTGCGGGAGTGCTGTTGGTTGTTTAGTAGTGCTGTGGGAGTGGTGTGGGCAGTGTTGTAGTGCTGTTGGAGTGCTGTGGGCAGTGGTGTAACGCTCTGGGAGTGGTGTGGGTTGTGGTGTAGTGTTGTGGGAGTGGTGTGGGCTGTGGTGTAGCTCTGTGTGAGTGGTGTGGGCAGTGGTGTAGCTCTGTGGGAGTGACGTGTGCAGTGGGGTAGCGCTGTGGGAGTGGTGTCAGCAGTGGTATAGAGCTGTTCGAATGGTGTGTGCAGTGTTGTAGTGGTGTGGGAGTGGTGTAGTGCTGTGGGAGTGGTGTGGGCACTGGTGTAGCGCTGTGGGAGTGGTGTGGGCATTAGTGCAGCGCTGTGGGGTGGTGTGGGCAGTGGTGTAGTGCTGTGGGAATGGTGTGGGCAGTGGTGTATCGCTGTGGGAGTGGTGTGGGCTGTGGTATAGTGCTGTGCGAGTGGTGTGGGCATTAGTGTAGCGTTGTGGGAGTGGTGTGGGCATAAGTGTAGTGCTGTGGGAATGCTGTGGGCAGTGGTGTAGCGCTGTGGGAATGGTGTGGGCAGTGGTGTAGAGCTGTGCGAGTGGTGTGAGCAGTGGTGTAGCGCTGTGGGAGTGGTGTGGGAAGTGGAGTAGCGCTGTGGGAGTTGTGTGGGCAGTGGTGTAGCGCTGTGGGAATGGTGTGGGCAGTGGTGTAGAGCTGTGCGAGTGGTGTGAGCAGTGGTGTAGCGCTGTGGGAGTGGTGTGGGAAGTGGAGTAGCGCTGTGGGAGTGGTGTGGGCAGTGGTGTAGCGCTGTGGGAATGTTGTGGGCAGTGGTGTAACGCTGTGGGAGTGGTGTGAGCAGTGGTGTAGCGCTGTGGGAGTTGTGTGGGCAGTGGTGTAGCGCTGTGGGAATGGTGTGGGCAGTGGTGTAGTGCAGTGGGATTGGTGTGGGCAGTGGTGTTGCGCGGCGGGAGTGGTGTGGGCATTAGTATAGCGCTGTGGGACTGGTGTGGGCTATGGAGTAGTGCTGTGGGAGTTGTGTGAGCAGTGGTGTAGCGCTGCTGAAGTGGTGTGGTCAGTGGTGTAGTGCAGCGGGAGGGATGTGGGCAGTGGTGTAACGGTGTGGGAGTGGTACGGTCTTTGGTTTAATGCTGCGGGAGTGGTGAGGGCTTTTGTTGAGCGCTTTGGTAGTGGTGTGGGCATTAGTGTAGCGCTGTGGGAGTGGTGTGGGCAGCGGTGTAACGCTGTGAGAGTGGTGTGGGCAGTGTTGTAGTGATGTGGGAGTGGTGTGGGCAGTGGTGTAACGCTCTGGGAGTGGTGTGGGTTGTGGTGTAGTGTTGCGGGAGTGGTGTGGGCAGCGGTGTATCGCTGTGTGAGTGGTGTGGGCAGTGGTGTAGCTCTGTGGGAGTGGCGTGTGCAGTGGGGTAGCGCTGTGGGAGTGGTCTGAGCAGTGGTGTAGAGCTGTTCGAGTGGTGTTTGCAGTGTTGTAGTGGTGTGGGAGTGGTGTGGGCATTAATGCAGCGCTGTGGGGTGGTGTGGGCAGTGGTGTAGCGCTGTGGGATTGGTTTGGGCAGTGGTGTATCGCTGTGGGAGTGGTGTGGGCTGTGGTGTGGTGCTGTGCGAGTGGTGTGGGCATTAGTGAAGCGTTGTGGGAGTGGTGTGGGCATAAGTGTAGTGCTGTGGCAATGCTGTGGTCAGTGGTGTAGCGCTGTGGGAATGATGTGGGCAGTGGTGTAGTGCTGTGCGAGTGGTGTGGGCAGTGGTGTAGCGCTGTGGGATTGGTGTGGGAAGTGGAGTAGCGCTGTGGGAATGTTGTGGGCAGTGGTGTAACGCTGTGGGAGTGGTGTGGGCAGTGGTGTAGCGCTGTGGGAGTTGTGTGGGCAATGGTGTAGCGCTGTGGGAGCGGTGTGGGCAGTGGTGTAGTGCTGTTGGAGTGGCGTGGACATTGGTGTAGTGCAGTGGGATTGTTGTGGGCAGTGATGTTGCGCTGCAGGAGTGTTGTGGGCATTTGTATAGCGCTGTGGGAGTTGTGTGGGCAGTGGTGTAGCGCTGTGGGAGTGAATGTGTGCAGTGGTGTAGGGCTGTGGGAGTGGTGTGTGCAGTGTTGTAGTGGTGTGGGAGCGGTGTGGGCATTAGTGCAGCGCTGTGGGGTGGTGTTGGCAGTGGTGTAGCGCTGTGTGAGTGGTGTGGGCAGTGGTTTAACGCTGTGGGAGTGGTGTGGGCAGTGGAGTAGCGCTGTGGGAGTGGTGTGGGCAGTGGTGTAGGGCTGTGGATTGGCGTGGGCAGTGGTGTAGTGCAGCGGGAGGGATGTGTGCAGTGGTGTCATGCTGTGGGAGTGGTATGGGCAGTGGCGTAGAGCTTTGGGACTGGTGTGGGCAGTGGTGTAGCGCTGTGGGTGTGGTGTGGGTTGTGGTGTAGTGTTGTGGGAGTGCTGTGGGCAGTGGTGTAGCGCTGTTGGAGTGGCGTGGGCAGTGGTGTAGCGCTGTGGGAGTGGTGTGGGCAGTGGTGTAACGCTGTGGGAGTGATGTCGGCAGTGGTGTAGTGCTGTGGGAGTGGTGTCGGCAGTGGTGTAGCGCTGTGGTAGTGGTGTGGGCAGAGGTGTAGCGCTGTGTGAGTGGTGTGGGCTGTGGAGTAGCGCTTTGGGAGTTCTATGGGCAGTGGTGTAGCGCTTTGGGAGTGGTGTGGGCTATGGTGTAGCGCTGCTGAAGTGGTGTGGGCAGTGGTGTAGTGCAGCGGGAGGGAGGTGGGCAGTGGTGTAACGCTGGGGGAGTGGTGCGGTCTTTGGTTTAATGCTGCGGGAGTGGTGAAAGCTTTTGTTTAGCTCTTTCGCAGTGGTGTGGGCATTAGTGTAGCGCTTTGGGAGTGTCGTGGGCAGTGGTGTAGCGCTGTGGGTGTGGTTTGGGCTGTGGTGTAACGCTGTGGGAGTGGTGTGGGCTGTGGTGTAACGCTGTGGGAGTGGTGTCGGCAGTGGTGTAGCGCTGTTTGGAGTGGTGTGGGCAGTGGTGTAGCGCTGTGTGAGTGGTGTGTGCAGTGGTGTAGCGCTGTGGGTGTGGTGTGGGTTGCGGTGTAGTGCTGTGGGACTGGTGTGGGCAGTGGTTTAGCGCTGTTGGAGTGGCGTGGGCAGTGGTGTAACGCTGTGGGAGTGATGTCGGCAGTGGTGTAGTGCTGTGGGAGTGGTGTCGGTAGTGGTGTAGCGCTGTGGTAGTGGTGTGGGCAGAGGTATAGCGCTGTTGGAGTGGTGTGGGCTGTGGAGTAGCGGTGTGGGAGTTGTGTGGGCAGTGGTGTAGCGCTGTGGGAGTGGTGTGGGCAGTGGTGTAGTGCTCTGGGAGTTTGTGGGCAGTGGTCTAGCGCTGTGCGATTGATGTGGGCAGAGTTGTAGCGCTGCGGGAGAGGTGTGGGCAGTGGTGTGGCGCTGCCCGAGTGCTGTGGGAAGTGGTGTAGCGCTGCGGGAGTGGTGTGGGCAGTTGTGTAGCGCTGTGGGTGTGGTGTGGGTTGCGATGTAGTGCTGTGGGACTGGTGTGGGCAGTGGTGTAGCGCTGTTGGAGTGGCGTGGGCAGTGGTGTAGCTGTGTGGGAGTGGTGTGGGTTGTGGTGTAACGCTCTGGGAGTGATGTCGGCTGTGGTGTAGCGCTGCTGAAGTGGTGTGGGCAGTGGTGTAGTGCAGCGGGAGGGATGTGGGCAGTTGTGTAACGCTGGGGGAGTGGTGCGGTCTTTGGGTTAATGCTGCGGGAGTGGTGAGGGATTTTGTTTAGCGCTTTGGGAGTGGTGTGGGCAGTGGGGTAACGCTGTGGGAGTGGTGTTGGCAGTGTTGTTGCGCTGTGGGAGTGGTGTTGGCTGTGGTGTAGCGCTGTGGGAGTGGTGTGGGCAGTGGTGTAGCTCTGTGGGAGTGGTGTGTGCAGTGGGGTAGCGCTGTGGGAGTGGTCTGAGCAGTGGTGTAGAGCTGTGGGAGTAGTGTGTGCAGTGTTGTAGTGGTGTGGGAGTGGTGTGGGCATTAGTGCTGCGCTGTGGGGTGGTGTGGGTAGTGGTGTAGCGCTGTGGGAATGGTGTGGGCAGTGGTGTATCGCTGTGGGAGTGGTTTGGGCTGTGGTTTAGTGCTGTGCGAGTGGTGTGGGCATTAGAGTAGCGTTGTGGGAGCGGTGTGGGCATAGGTGTAGTGCTGTGGGACTGCTGTGGGCAGCGGTGTAGCGTGGTGGGAATGGTGTGGGCAGTGGTGTAGCGCTGTGCGAGTGGTGTGGGCAGTGGTGTAGCGCTGTGGGAGTGGTGTGGGAAGTGGAGTAGCGCTGTGGGAATGTTGTGGGCAGTGGTGTAACGCAGTGGGAGTGGTGTGGGCAGTGGTGTAGCGCTGTGGGAGTTGTGTGGGCAGTGGTGTAGCGCTGTGGGAGCGGTGTAGGCAGTGGTGCAGTGCTGTTGGAGTGGTGTGGACATTGGTGTAGTGCAGTGGGATTGGTGTGGGCAGTGATGTTGCGCTGTGGAAGTGTTGTGGGCATTAGTATAGCGCTGTGGGAGTGTTGTTGGCAGTATTGTAGTGCTATGGGAGTGGTGTGGGCAGTGGTGTAACGCTGTTGGAGTGGTTAGGACAGTGGATTTGTGCTGTGGGAGTGGTGTGGTCAGTGGTGTAATGCTGTGGGAGTGGTGTGGGCAGTGGTGTAGCGCTGCGGGAGTGGTGTGGGCAGTGGTGTACTGCGGTGGGATTGGTGTGGGTTGTGTTGTAGTGCTGTGGGAGTGGTGTGGGCATTGGTGCAGCGTTGTTGGAGTGGCGTGGGTTGTGGTGTAGCGCTGTGGGAGTGATGTCGGCATTGGTGTAGTGCTGTGGGAGTCGTGTGGGCAGTGGTGTATCGCTGTGGGAGTGGTGTGGGTTGTGGTGTAGCGCTGTGGGAGTTGTGTATGCAGTGGTGTAGCGCTTTGGGAGTTTTGTGGGCTGTGGTGTAGCGCTGCTGAAGCGGTGTGGGCAGTGGCGTAGTGCAGCGGTAGGGATGTGGGGAGTGGTGTAACGACTGGGGGAGTGGTGCGGTCTTTGGTTTAATGCTGCGGGATTGGTGAGTGCTTTTGTTTAGCGCTTTGGGAGTGGTGTGGGCATTAGTGTAGCGCTGTGGGAGTGGTGTGGGCAGTGGTGTAGCGCTGTGGGAGTTGTGTGGGCAGTGGTGTAACGCTCCTGGAGTGGTTTGGGTTGTGGTGTAGTGTTGTGGGAGTGGTGTGGGCAGTGGTGTATCGCTGTGGGAGTGGTGTGGGCTGTGGTGTAGCGCTGTGGGAGTGGTGTGGGCAGTGGTGTAGCTCTGTGGGTGTGGTGTGCGCAGTGGGGTAGCGCTGTGGGAGTGGTGTGGGCTGTGGTGTAGCGCTGTGGGAGTGGTGTGGGCAGTGGTGTAGCTCTGTGGGTGTGGTGTGCGCAGTGGGGTAGCGCTGTGGGAGTGGTGTGGGCTGTGGTGTAGAGCTGTGGGAGTGGTGTGTGCAGTGTTGTAGTGGTGTGGGAGTGGTGTGGGCATTAGTGCAGCGCTGTGGGGTGGTGTGGGCAGTGGTGTAGCGCTTTGGGAATGGTGTGGGCAGTGGTGTATCGCTGTGGGAGTGGTGTGGGCTGTGGCGTAGTGCTGTGCGAGAGGTGTGGGCATTAGTGTAGCGTTGTGGGAGTGGTCAGGGCATAGGTGTAGTGATGTGGGACTGCTGTGGGTAGTGGTGTAGCGCTGTGGGAATGGTGTGTGCAGTGGTGTAACGCTGTGGGAGTGGTGAGGGCAGTGGTGTAGCGCTTTGGGAGTTGTGTGGGCAGTGGTGTAGTGCTGTGTGAGCGGTGTGGGCAGTGGTGTAGTGCTGTTGGATTTGTGTGGGCATTGGTGTAGTGCAGTGGGATTGGTGTGGGCAGTGGTGTTGCGCTGCGGGAGTGTTGTGGGCAATAGTATAGCGCTGTGGGAGTTGTGTGGGCAGTGGTGTAGTGCTATGGGATGGTGTGGGCAGTAGTGTAACGGTGTGGGAGTGGCGTGTGCAGTGGTGTAGCGCTGTGGAAGTGGTGTGGGCTGTGGTGTAGAGCTGTGGGAGTGGTGTGTGCAGTGTTGTAGCGCTGTGGGAGTGGTGTGGGCAGTGGTGTAACGCTCTGGGAGTGGTGTGGGGGTTGGTGTTGTGCTGTGGAAGTGGTGCCGGCAGTGGTGCAGCGCTGTGCTTGTGGTGTGGGCAGTGTTGTAGCGCTGTGAGTTTGGTGTGGGCATTGGTGTAGTGCTGTGGGAGTGTTGTGGGCAGTGGTGTAGCGCTGTGAGAGTGGTGCGGGTTGCGGTGTAGCGCTGTGGGAGTGGTTAGGCAGTGGAGTAGCGTTGCGGGAGTAGTGTGGGAGTGGTGTTTTGCTGTGGGATTGGTGTGTCTTGTGGTGTAGTGCTGCGGGGGTGATGTGGGCAGTGGTGTAGCGCTGTGGGAGAGGTGTGGGCAGTGGTGTAGTGCTGTAAAATTGGCGTGGGCAGTGGTGTATTGCAGCGGGAGGGATGTGTGCAGTGGTGTCATGCTGTGGGTGTGGTATGGGCAGTGGTGTAGCGCTGTTTGGAGTGGTGTGGGCAGTAGTGTAGCGCTGTGGGAGTGGTGTGAGCAGTGGTGTAACGCTGTGGGAGTGGTGTGGGCAGTGGTGTAGTGCTCTGGGAGTTTGTGGTCAGTGGTCTAGCGCTGTGCGATTGATGTGGGCAGTGGTGTAGCGCTGCGGGAGAGGTGTGGGCAGTTGTGTAGTGCTGTGGGAGTGGTGTGGGAAGTGGTGTAGTTCTGTGGGAGTGGTGTGGGAAGTGGTGTAGTGCTGTGGGAGAGGTGTAGGCAGTGGTGTAGCGCTGCGGGGGAGGTGTGGGCCATGGTGTAGCACTGCGCCGGTGATGTGGGCAGTGGTGCAGCGCTGCCCGAGTGCTGTGGGAAGTGGTGTAGCGCTGCAGGAGTGGTTTGGGCAATGGTGTAGCGCTCTGGGAGTGCTGTGGGTTGTGGTGTTGCGCTGGGGGAGTGGTGTGGGCAGTGGTGTAGCTCTGTGGGAATGGGGTGTGCTTTGGTGTAGTGCTGCGGGAGTGGTGTGGGCTGTAGTGTAGAGCTGTGGCAGTGGTATTGTTTGTGGTGTAGCGCTGTGGGAGTGTTGTGGGCAATGGAGTTGCGCTGTGGGAGTGGTGTGGGCAGTGGTGTAGCGCTGTGGGAGTGGTGTGGGCTGTGGTGTAGCGCTGTTAGGAGTGGTGTAGGCTTTGATAGTGCGCTGTGGGAGTGGTGTGGGCAGTGGTGTAGTGCTGTGAAAGTGGTGTGGGCAGTGGTGTAGCGCTGTGGGAGTCGTGTGGGCAGTTGTGTATTGCTGTGGGAGTTGTGTGAACAGTGGTTTAGTGCTGTGGGAGTGGTGTGGTCAGTGGTGTAGTGTTGTGGGAGTGGTGTGGGCAGTGGTGTAGCGCTGTGGGAGTGGTGTGGGCAGTGGTGTAACGCTGCGGGAGTGGTGTGGGCAGTGGTGTAGTGCTGTGGGAGTCGTGTGGGCAGTGGTGTAGCGCTGTGGGTATGATGTGGGCAGTGGTGTAGCGCTGTGGGAGTGGTGTGGGCAGAGGTTTAGTGCTGTGGGATTGGTGTGAGCAGTGGTGTAGCGCAGTGGGAGTGGTGTGGGCAGTGGTGTACAGCTGCGGGAGTGGTGTGTGCAGTGGTGAAGCGCAGTTGGAGTGGTGTGGGCAGTGGTGTTGTGCTGCGGGTGTAGTGCTGTGGGAGTGGTGTGGGCAGTGGTGTAGCGCTGTGGGAGTGGTGTGCCAGTGGTGTAACGCTGTGACAGTGGTGTGGGCATTAGTGTAGCGCTGCGGGAGAGGTGTGGGCAGTGGTGTTGCGCTGCGGCAGTGGTGCGGACATTGGTTTAATGCGGCGGGAGTGGTGTGAGCACTAGTGTAGCGCTATGGGCGTGTTGTGGGCAGTGGTGTAGCGCTGTGGGAGTGGCGTGGGCAGTGGTGTAACGCTGTGGGAGTGTTGTGGACAGTGGTGTAGTACTGTGCGAGTGGTGTGGGCAGTGGTGTAACGTTGTGGGAGTGGTGTGGGCAGTGCTGGAGCGCTGTTGGAGTGATGTGGGCATTAGTGTAGCGCGGTGGGAGTGGTGTGGGCCGTGGTGTAGCGCTGTGGGAGTGGCTTGGGAATTAGTGTAGCTCTGTGGGATTGGTGTGGGCATTAGAAGAGCGCTGTGGGAGTGGTTTGTGAATTAGTGTAGCGCAGGGGGAGTGGTGTGGACAGTGGTGTAATACTGTGGGTGTGGTGTGGGCAGTGTAGTTGCGCTGTGGATGTGATGTGGGTTGTAGGGTAGCGCTGTCGGAGTGGTGTTGGTTGTGGTGTCACGCTTTGGGAGTGGTGAGGGCAGCGGTGTAGTGCTGTGGGACTCGTGTGGGTAGTGGTGTAGTACTGCGGTTGTGATGAGGGCAGTGGTGTAGAGCTGCGGGAGTGGTGTGGGCAGTGGTGTAGTGTGTGGGAGTGGTGTGGGCAGTGGAGTAGTGCTGTGGGAGTGTTGTGTGCAGTGGTGTAGTGCTGTGGGAGTGATGTGGGCCGTGGTGTAGCGCTGTGAGAGTGGTGTGGGGAGTGGTGTAGTGCTGTGGGTGTGGTGTGAGCAGTGATGTAACGCTGTGGGAGTGGTGTGGGCAGTGGTGTAGTGCTGTGGGAGTGGTGTGGGCAGTGGTTTAACGCTGTGGGAGTGTTGTGGGCAGTGGTGTAGTGCTGTGGGAGTGGAGTGGGCAGTGGTGAAGTGCTGTGGGTGTGGTGAGGGCAGCGGTATAGTGCTGTGGGAGTGGTTTGGGCAGTGGTGTAGTGCTGTGGGAGTGGTGTGGGCAGTGGTTTAGCGCTGCGGGGCTGATGTGGGCAGTGGTGTCGCGCTGTGGGAGCTGTGTGGGTAGTGGTTTAGCGCTGCGGGGATGATGTTGGCAGTGCTGTAGCGCTGCGGGAATGGTGTGGGAATTGTGTTAACGCTGCAGGAGAGGTGTGGGCATTAGTGCAGCGCTGTGGGAGTGGTGTGGGCATTAGTGCAGCGCTGTGGGAGTGGTGTGGGCAGTGGTGTAGCGCTGTGGGACTGTTGTGGACATTAGTGTAGCGCTGTGGGAGCGGTGTTGACAGTGGTGTAGCGCTGCGGGAGTTGTGTGGGCAGTGGTGTAGCGCTGCGGGAGTGTTGTGGGCAGTGGTGTAGCACTGCGGGAGTGGTGTGGGCAGTGGTGTAGCGCTGCGGAAGTGGTGTGGGCAGTGGTGTAGCGCTGTGGGAGTGGTGCGGGTACTGGTTTAATGCGGCGGGGGTGGTGTGGGCAGTGGTGTAGCGCTGTGGGAGTGGTGTGGGCATTACTGTAGCGCTGTTTGGTGTTGTGTGGGCATTAGTGTAGCGCTGTGGGAGTGGTGTGGGCATTACTGTAGCGCTGTTTGGTGTTGTGTGGGCATTAGTGTAGCGCTGTGGGAGTGGTGCGGGCATTTGTGTAGCGCTGTGGGAGAGGTGTGGTTAGTGGTGTAGAGCTGCGGGAGATGGGTGGGCAGTGGTGTAGCGCTGCTGGAGTGGTGTGGGCAGTGATGTAGTGCTGTGGGATTGGTGTGTGTTGTGGTGTAGTGCTGCGGGGGTAATGTGGGCAGTGGTGTAGCGCTGTGGGAGTGGTGTGGGCAGTGGTGTAGTGCTGTGGAATTGGCGTGGGCAGTGGTGTAGTGCAGCGGGAGGGATGTGTGCAGTGGCGTCATGCTGTGGGTGTGGTATGGGCAGTGGTGTAGTGCAGCGGGAGGGATGTGAGCAGCGGTGTCATGCTGTGGGAGTGGTATGGGCAGTGGTGTAGCGCTTTGGGAGTGGTGTGGGCAGTGGTGTAGCGCTGTGGGTGTGGTGTGGGTAGTGGTGTAGCGCTGTTGGAGTGGTGTGGGCAATGGTTTAGCGCTGTGGTAGTGGTGTGTGCTGTGGTGTAACGCTGTGGGAGTGATGTCGGCAGTGGTGTAGTGCTGTGGGAGTGGTGTGGGCAGAGGTGTAGCGCTTTGGGAGTGGTGTGGGCTGTGGTGTAGCGCTGCTGAAGTGGTGTGGGCAGTGGTGTAGTGCAGCGGGAGGGATGTGGGCTGTGGTCTAACGCTGGGGGAGTGGTGCAGTCTTTGGTTTAATGCAGCGGGAGTGGTGAGGGCTTCTGTTTAGCTCTTTGGGAGTGGAGTGGGCATTAGTGTAGCGCTGTGGGAGTGGTGTGGGCAGTGTTGTAACGCTGTGGGAGTGGTGTGGGCAGTGTTGTAGTGCTGTAGGAGTTGTGTGGGCAGTGGTGTAACGCTCTGGGAGTGGTGTGGGTTGTGGTGTAGTGCTGTGGAAGTGGTGTGGGCAGTGGTGTTGCGCTGTGGGAGTGGTGTAGGCTGTGGTGTAGCGCTGTGGGAGTGGTGTGTGCAGTGAGGTAGCTTTGTTGGAGTGGTGTGTGCAGTGAGGTAGCGCTGTGGGAGTGGTCTGAGCAGTGGTGTAGAGCTGTGGGAGTGGTGTGTGCAGTGTTGTAGTGGTGTGGGAGTGGTGTGGGCAGTTGCGTAGCTCTGTTCGAGTGGTGTGTGCAGTGGGGAAGCGCTGTGGGAGTGGTGTGAGCAGTGGTGTAGAGCTGTGGGAGTGGTGTGCGGAGTGTTGTAGTGGTGTGGGAGTGGTGTGGGCATTAGTGCAGCTGTGTGGTGGTGTGGGCAGTGGTGTAGCGCTGTGGGAATGGTGTGGGCAGTGGTGTATCGCTGTGGGAGTGGTGTGGGCTGTGGTGTAGTGCTGTGCGAGTGGTGTGGGCATTAGTGTAGCGTTGTGGGAGTGGTGTGGGCACAGGTGTAGTGCTGTGGGACTGCTGTGGGTAGTGGTGTAGCGCTGTGGGAATGGTGTGGGCAGTGGTGTAGCGCTGTGCGAGTGGTGTGGGCTGTGGTGTAGCGCTTTGGGAGTGGTGTGGGAAGTGGAGAAGCGCTGTGGGAATGTTGTTGGCAGTGGTGTAACGCTGTGGGAGTGGTGTGGGCAGTGGTGTGGCGCTGTGGGAGTTGTGTGGGCAGTGGTGTAGCGCTGTGGGAGTGGTGTGGGCAGTGGTGTAGTGCTGTTGGAGTGGTGTGGACATTGGTGTAGTGCAGTGGGATTGCTGTGGGCAGTGGTGTTGCGCTGCGGGAGTGTTGTGGGCATTAGTATAGCGCTGTGGGAGTGGTGTGGGCAGTGGTGTAGTGCTATTGGAGTGGTGTGGGCAGTGGTGTAACGCTGTGGGAGTGGCGTGGGCAGTGATGTAGCGCTGTGGGAGTGTTGTGTGCTGTGGTTTAGCTCTGTGGGAGTTGTGTGGGCAGTGGTGTAATGCTGTGGGAGTGTTGTGGGCAGTGGTGTAGCGCTGTACGAGTGGTGTGGGCAGTGGTGTAGCACTGCGTGAGTGGTGTGGGCAGTGGTGTAGCGCTGTGGGAGTGGCGTGTGCAGTGGTGTAGCGGCTTGGGTGTGGTGTGGGCAGTGGTGTAGTGTTGTGGAATTGGCGTGGGCAGTGGTGTAGTGCAGCGGGAGCGATGTGTGCAGTGGTGTCATGCTGTGGGTGTGGTATGGGCAGTGGTGTAGCGCTTTGGGAGTGGTGTGGGCAGTGGTGTAGCGCTGTGGGTGTGGTGTATGTTGTGGTGTAGCGCTGTGGGAGTGGTGTGGGCAGTGGTTTAGCGCTGTTGAGGTGGCGTGGGCAGTGATGTAGCGCTGTGGGAGAGGTGTGGGTAGTGGTGTAGCGCTGTGGGAGTGGTGTGGGCAGTTGTGTATTGCTGTGGGAGTGGTTTGAACAGTGGTTTAGAGCTGTAGGAGTGGTATGGGCAGTGGTGTAGCGCTGTGGGAGTGGTGTGCGCAGTGGTGTAGCGCTGTGGGAGTGGTGTGCGCAGTGGTGTAGCTCTGTGGGAATGGTGCGGGCAGTTCTGTATCGCTATGGGAGTGGTGTGCGCTGTGGTGTAGTGCTCTGCGAGTGGTGTGGGCATTAGTGTAGCGTCGTGGGAGTGGTGTAGGAAGTGGAGTAGCGCTGTGGGAATGTTGTGGGCAGTGGTGTAGCGCTGTGCGAGTGGTGTGGGCATTAGTGTAGCGTTGTGGGACTGCTGTGGGTAGTGGTGTAGCGTTGTGGGAATGGTGTGGGCAGTGGTGTAGCGCTGTGCGAGTGGTGTGGGCAGTGGTGTAGCGCTGTGGGAGTGGTGTGGGAAGTGGAGTAGCGCTGTGGGAATGTTGTGGGCAGTGGTGTAACGCTGTGGGAGTGGTGTGGGCAGTGGTGTAGCGCTGTGGGAGTTGTGTGGGCAGTAGTGTAGTGCTGTTGGAGTGGTGTGGACATTGGTGTAGTGCAGTGGGATTGGTGTGGGCAGTGGTTTTGCGCTGCGGGAGTGTTGTGGGCATTAGTATAGCGCTGTGGGAGTGGTGAGGGCAGTGGTGTAGTGCTATGGGAGTGGTGTGGGCAGTGGTGTAACGCTGTGGGAGTGGCGTGGGCATTGGTGTAGCGCTGTGGGAGTGGTGTGTGCTGTGGTGTATCGCTGTGGGAATTGTGTGGGCAGTGGTGTAACGCTGTGGGAGTGGTTAGGACAGAGGATTTGTGCTGTGGGAGTGGTGTGGTCAGTGGTGAAATGCTGTGGGAGAGTTGGGGGCAGTGGTGTAGTGCTGTTGGAGTGGTGTGGACATTGGTGTAGTGCAGTGGGATTGTTGTGGGCAGTGGTGTAGCGCTGTGCGAGTGGTGTGGGCAGTGGTGTAGCGCTTTGAGTTTGGTGTGTTCAGTGGTGTAGCGCTGGGGGAGTGGTGCGGGTTGTGGTGTAGCGCTGTGGGAGTGGTTGCGCAGTGGTGTAACGCTGTGGGAGTGTTGTGGGCAGTGGTGTAGCGCTGTGGGAGTGGTTTGAGCAGTGGTGTAGCGCTGCGGGAGTGGTGTGGGCAGTGGTGTAGTGCTGTGGAATTGGCGTGGGCAGAGGTATAGTGCAGCGGGAGGGATGTGTGCAGTGGTGTCATGCTGTGGGTGTGGTATGGGCAGTGGTGTAGCGCTTTGGGAGTGGTGTGGGCAGTGGTGTAGCGCTGTGGGAGTGGTGTGGGCAGTGGTGTAGCGCTGTGGGAGTGGTGTGGATTGTGGTGTAGCGCTGTGGTAGTGTTGTGGGCATTAGTGTAGCGCTGTGGGAGTGGTGTGGGCATTTGTGTAGCGCTGTGGGAGAGGTGTGGTTAGTGGTGTAGAGCTGCGGGAGATGGGTGGGCAGTGGTGTAGTGCTGTTGGAGTGGTGTGGGCAGTTATGTAGTGTTGTGGGAGTGTTGTGGGGTGTGGTGTAACGGTGTGGGAGTCGTGTGGGCAGTAATGTAGTGCTGTGGGAGTGGTGATGGTAGTAGTGTAGTGCTGTGGGAGTGTTGTGTACAGTGGTGTAGTGCTGTGGGAGTAGTGTGGGCAGTGGTGTAGTCCTGCGGGAGTGGTGTGGGCAGGGGTGTAGTGCTGTGGGAGTGTTGTGGTCAGTGGTGTAGTCCTGTGGGAGTGGTTAGGGCTGTGGTGTAGCTCTGTGGGAGTGTTGTGGGCAATGGTGTAGTGCTGTGGGAGTGGAGTGGGCAGTGGCGTAGCGCTGTTGGAGTGGTATGGGCTGTGGTGTAGCGCTGTGGGAGTGGTGTGGGCAGTGATAGAGCGTTGTGGGAGTGGTGTGGGCAGTGGTGTAGTGCTGTGAAAGTGGTGTGGGCAGTGGTGTAGCGCTGTGGGAGTCGTGTGGGCAGTTGTGTATTGCTGTGGGAGTGGTGTGAACAGTGGTGTAGAGCTGTGGGAGTGGTGTGGGCAGTGGTGTAGTGCTGTGGGAGTGGTGTGGGAAGTGGTGTAGCGCTGTGGGAGTGGTGTGGGCAGTGGTGTAGTACTGTGGGAGTGGTGTGGGCAGTGATAGAGCGCTGTGGGAGTGTTGTGGGCTGTGGTGTAGTGCTGTGAAAGTGGTTTGGGCAGTTGTGTAGCGCTGTGGGAGTCGTGTGGGCAGTTGTGTATTACTGTGGGAGTGGTGTGAACAGTGGTGTAGAGCTGTGGGAGTGGTGTGGGCAGTGGTGTAGTGCTGTGGGAGGGGTGTGGGCAGTGGTGTAGCGCTGTGGGAGTGGTGTGGGCAGTGGTGTAGCGCTGTGGGAATGGTGCGGGCAGTTGTGTATCGCTGTGGGAGTGGTGTGGGCTGTGGTGTAGTGCTCTGCGAGTGGTGGGGGCATTAGTGTAGCGTTGTGGGAGTGGTGTGGGCATAGGTGTAGTGCTGTGGGACTGCTGTGGGTAGTGGTGTAGCGTTGTGGGATTGGTGTGCGCAGTGGTGTAGCGCTGTGCGACTGGTGTGGGCAGTGGTGTAGCGCTGTGGGAGTTGTGTGGGCAGTGGTGTAGTGCTGTTGGAGTGCTGTGGACATTGGTGTAGTGCAGTGGGATTGGTGTGGGCAGTGGTGTTGCGCTGCGGGAGTGTGGCCATTAGTATAGCGCTGTGGGAGTGGTGTGGGCAGTGGTGTAGGGCTATGGGAGTGGTGTGGGCAGTGGTGTAACGCTGTGGGAGTGTCGTGGGCAGTGGTGTAGCGCTGTGGGAGTGGTGTGTGCTGTGGTGTATCGCTGTGGGATTTGTGTGGGCAGTGGTGTAACGCTGTGGGAGTGGTTAGGACAGTGGATTTGTGCTGTGGGAGTTGTGTGGTCAGTGGTGTAATGCTGTGGGAGAGTTGTGGGCAGTGGTGTAGTGCTGTTGGAGTGGTGTGGACATTGGTGCAGTGCAGTGGGATTGGTGTGGGCAGTGGTGTTGCGCTGCGGGAGTGTTGTGGGCATTAGTATAGCGCTGTGGGAGTGGTGTGTGCAGTGGTGTAGTGCTATGGGAGTGGTGTGGGCAGTGGTGTAACGCTGTGGGAGTGGCGTGAGCAGTGGTGTAGCGCTGTGGGAGTGGTGTGTGCTGTGATGTAGCGCTGTGGGAGTTGTGTGGGCAGTGGTGTAACGCTGTGGGAGTGGTTAGGACAGTGGATTTGTGCTGTGGGAGTGGTGTGGTCATTGGTGTAATGCTGTGGGAGTGGTGTGGGATGTGGTGTAGCGCTGTGGGAGTGGCTTGTGCCGTGGTGTAGCGTTGTGGGAGTGGTGTGGGCAGTGGTGTAGAGCTGTGGGAGTGGTGTGTGCAGTGTTGTAGTGGTGTGGGAGAGATGTAGGCATTAGTGCAGCGCTGTGGGTTGGTGTTAGCAGTGGTGTAGCGCTGTGGGAGTGGTGCGGGCAGTGGTGCAGCGCTGTGCGTGTGGTGTGGGCAGTGGTGTAGCGCTGTGAGTGTGGTGTGGGCAGTGGTGTAGTGCTGTGGGAGTGTTGTGGGCAGTGGTGTAGCGCTGTGGGAGTGGTGCGGGTTGTGGTGTAGCGCTGTGGGAGTGGTTGCGCAGTGGTGTAACGCAGTGGGAGTGGTGTGGGCAGTGGTGTAGCGCTGTGGGAATGGTTTGGGCAGTGGTGTAGCGCTGCTGGAGTGGTGTGGGCAGTGATGTAGTGCTGTGGGATTGGTGTGTGTTGTGGTGTAGTGCTGCGGGGGTAATATGGGCAGTGGTGTAGCGCTGTGGGAGTGGTGTGGGCAGTGGTGTAGTGCTGTGGAATTGGCGTGGGCAGTGGTGTAGTGCAGCGGGAGGGATGTGTGCAGTGGCGTCATGCTGTGGGTGTGGTATGGGCAGTGGTGTAGCGCTTTGGGAGTGGTGTGGGCAGTGGTGTAGCGCTGTTGGAGTGGTGTGGGCAGTGGTGTAGCGCTGTGGGACTGGTGTGGGTTGTGGTGTAGCGCTGTGGGAGTGGTGTGGGCATTAGTGTAGCGCTGTGGGAGTGGCGTGGGCAGTGGTGTAGCGCTGTGGGAGTATTGTGGGCATTAGTGTAGCGCTGTGGGAGTGGTGTGGGCATTTGTGTAGCGCTGTGGGAGAGGTGTGGGCAGTGGTGTAGAGCTGCGGGAGTTGGTTGGGCGTGGTGTAGTGCTGTTGGAGTGGTGTGGGCAGTTATGTAGCGCTGTGGGAGTGTTATGGGGTGTGGTGTAACGGTGTGGGAGTCGTGTGGGCAGTAATGTAGTGCTGTGGGAGTGGTGATGGTAGTGGTGTATTGCTGTGGGAGTGTTGTGGACAGTTGTGTAGTGCTGTGGGAGTAGTGTGGGTAGTGGTGTAGTCCTGCGGGAGTGGTGTGGGCAGAGGTGTAGTGCTGTGGGAGTGTTGTGGTCAGTGGTGTAGTCCTGTGGGAGTGGTTTGAGCTGTGGTGTAGCGCTGTGGGATTGGTGTGGGCAGTGGTGTATTGCTGTTAGAGTGGTGTGGGCAGTGGTGTAGTGCTTTGGGAGTGGTGTGGGCATTAATGCTGCGCTGTGGGAGTGGTGTGGGTAGTGTTATAGCGCTGTGGGAGTGTTGTGGGCATTAGTGCAGATCTGTGGGAGTGGTGTGGGCAGTAGTGTAGCGCTGTGGGAGTGGTGTGGGCATTAGTGAAGCGCTGTGGGAGTGGTGTGGGCATCAGTGTAGCGCTGTGGGAGTGGTGTGTGTAGTGGTGTAGTGCTGTGGGAGTGGTGTGGGCTGTGGGGTATCGCTGTGGGAGTGGTGTGGGCATCGGTGTAGCGGTGTGGGAGTGGTGTGGGCATTGGTGTAGTCCTGTGGGAGTGGTGTGTGTAGTGGTGTAACGCTGTGGAAGTGGTGTGGGTAGTGGTGTAGTGCTGTGGGACTGGTGTGTGCAGTGGTGTAGTGCTGTTGGAGTGGTGTGGGCAATGATGTAGTGCTGCGGGAGTGGTGTGTGCAGGGGTTTAGTGCTGAGGGAGTGGTGTGGGGAGGGTGTAGTGCTGTGGGAGTGGTATGGGCAGAAGTGTAGCGCTCTGGGACTGGTGTGGGCAGCAGTTTAGTGCTGTTGGAGTGGTGTGGGCAGTTTTGAAGTGCTGTGGGAGTGGTGAGGGTCGTGGTGTAATGCTGTGGGAGTGGTGTTGCCAATGGTGTATTGCTCTGTGAGTGGTGTGGGCAGTGGTGTAGTACTGTGGGAGTGGTGTAGACAGTGGTGTAGCGCTATGGGACTGGCTTAGGCAGTGGTGTAGCGCTGTGGGAGTGGTGTGGGCAGTGTTGTAGCGCTGTGGGAGTGGTGTCGGCATTAGTGCAGCGCTGATGGACTGGTGTGAGCAGTGGTGTAGCGCTGTGGGAGTGGTGTGTGCATTATTTTAGCGCTGTGGGAGTGGTGTTTGTTGTTGTGTAGTGCTGTGGGAGTGGTGTGGGCATTGGTGTAGTGCTGTGGTAGGTGTGTGCAGTGGTGTAGTGCTGTGGGTGTGGTGTGGGCATTAGTGCAGCGCTGTCGGACCGGTGTGGGCAGTGGTGTTGTGCTGTGGTAGTGGTTTGGGCAGTGGTGTAGTGCTGTGGGAGTATTGTGTGCATTAGTTTAGCGCTGTTGGAGTGGCGTGGGCATTGGTGTAGCGCAGTGGGAGTGGTGTGGGCATTAATGTAGCGCTGGGCCAGTGGTATGGGCAGTGGTGTAGTCCTGTGGTTGTGGTCTGGGCAGTGTTGTTGCGCTATGGGAGTGGTGTGGTTTGTAGTGTAGCTCTGTCGGAGTGGTGTTGGTTGTGGTGACACGATGTGGGAGTGGTGTGGGCAGTGGTAGGGTGCTGTAGGATTGGTGTAGGCACTTGTGTAGCGCTGTGGGAGTGGTGTGGGCAGTGGTGTAGTGCTTTGGGAGGGTTGTGTGCAGTGGTGTAGTGCTGCGGGTGTGGTGTGGGCAGTGGTGTAGTGCTGTGGGAGTGCTTTGGGTATTGCTATAGTGCTGCGGAGGTGATGTGGTCAGTGGTGTAGCGTTGCGGGATTGATGTGGGCAGTGGCATAGTGATGTGGAGAGTGGTGTAGAGCTGTGGAAGTGGTGTGGGCAGTGGTGTAGTGCTGTGGGTGTGGTGTGGCCAGTGGTCTAGTGCTGCTGGAGTTTTGTGGGCAGGGTTGTAGCGCTGTGTGAGTGGTGTGAGCAGTGGTGTAGTGCTTTGGGAGTGTTGTGGGCTGTGGTGTAGTGCTGTTGTACTGGTGTGGGCAGCGGTGTAGCGCTGTGGGTGTGGTGTGGGCATTAGTGTAGCGCTGTGGGAGTGGTTTGGGCATTAGTGTAGCGCTTTGGGAGTGGTGTGGACAGTGGTGTTGTCTTGTGGGTGTAGTGTGGCAGTGGGTTGTAGTGTAGCCATGTTGGAGTGATGTTGGTTGTGGTGTAGCGCTGTGGGAGTGTTGTGGACAGCGTTGTAGTGTTGTGGTACTGGTGTGGGCAGTGGTGTAGTGCTGCGGAGGTGTTGTGGGCATTGGTGTAGAGCTGCGGGAGTGGTGTGGGCAGTGGTCCAGCGCTGTGGGAGTGGTGTGTGCAGTGGTGTTGTGCTGTGGGAGTGGTGTGGGCAGTGGTGAAGTTCTGTGGGAGTGGTGTGGGCAGCGGTGTAATGTTGCGGGAGTTGAGGTTGATGTTGAATTTATTGGTGTTTTTCATTGTTGATCTTCTTGTTGAATTTGTTGGTGTTTTTCAATGTTGAGGTTGTTGTTGAATTTGTTGGTGATTTTCAATATTGAGGTTGTAGTTGAATTTGTTGGTGTTTGAATGGTTTTTTTGTGAACTTTTTTGTGTTTTTAAATTTGAGGTTGTTGGTGGAATTATTGGCGTTTATGAATGTTGAGGTTGTTGTTAAATTTGTTCGTGATCTTCAATATTGAGGTTGTTGTTGAATTTGTTGGTGTTATCAATGTTTTTTAAAAAACTTTTTTGTACTTTTAAAAGTTGAGGTTGTTGTTAAATTTGTTGGTGTTTTTCAATGTTGAGGTTGTAGTTTAATTTCTTGGTGCTGTCAATGTTTATTTTGCTGAACTTCTTTGTAATTTTTAAAGTTATGGTTGTTGTTGAATTTCTTGGTGTTATCAATGATTATTTTGTTGAACTTATTTGTACTTTTAAAAGTTGAGGTTGTTGATTAATTTGTTGGTATTTTTCAATGTTGAAGTCGTTGAATTTGTTGGTGATTTTCAATATTGAGATTGTTAATCAATGTGTTGGTGTTATGAATGGTTTTTTTTGAACTTTTTTGCGTTTTTCAAAGTTGAGGTTGTTGGTGAAATTGTTGGTAATTTTCAATGATGAGTTTGTTGTTGAGTTTGTTGGTGTTTTTCAATATTGAGGTTGTTGATTAATTTGTTGGTGTGATCAATGTTTAATTTGAACCTTTTTGTGTTTTTCAAAGTTGAGGTTGTTGAATTTGCTGGTGATTTTCAATATTGAGGTTGTTGATTAATTTGTTGGTGTGATCAATGTTTAATTTGAACCTTTTTGTGTTTTTCAAAGTCGAGGTTGTTGCTGAATTTCTTGGTGATATTCAATGTTGAGTTTCTTGAATTTGTTGGTGATTTTCAATATTGAGGTTTTTGTTGAATTTGTTGGTGTTATCAATGTTATTTTTTGAACTTTTTTGTATTTTTCAAAGTTGAAGTTGTTGTGGAATTTGTTGGTGTTTTTCAATGTTGAATTTGTTGTTCAATGTATTGGTGTTTTTCAATGTTGAGGTTGTAGATGAATTTGTTGGTGCTTTTCAATTTTGAGGTTGTTGTTGAATTTGTTGGTGTTATCAATGTATTTTTTTAAACTATTTTTAATTTTTGAAACTTGAGTTTGTCGTTGAATTTGTTGGTGTTTTTCAATGTTGAGTTTGTTTTTGAATTTGTTGGTGTTTTTCAATGTTGAGGTTGTTGTTGCATTTGATGGTGATTTTCAATATTGAGGTAGTTGTTGAATTTGTTGGTGTTATCAATGTTTTTTTGTTGAACTTGTTTATATTTTTAAAAGTTGAGGTTGTTGTTGAATTTGTTGGTGTTTTGAATGGTTTTTTTTTAAAGTTTTTCTGTTTTTCAAAGTTGAGGTGGTTGCTGAATTTGTTGGTGATTTTCAGTGTTATTCTTGTTGAATATGTTGTTGATTTTCAATATTGAGGTTATTGCTGAATTTGTTGGCGTTATCAACATTTATTTTATTGAACTTGTTTGAACTTGTAAAAGTTGAGGTTGTTGTTTAATTTATTGGGAATTTCAATATTGAGGTGTTGTTGAATTTGTTGGCGTTTTTCAATGTTGAGGTTGTTGTTGAAATTGTTGGTGATTTTCAATATTGAGGTAGTTGTTGAATTTTTTGGTGTTATCAATGTTTTTATTAAAACTTTTTTGTACTTTTAGAAGTTGAGGTTGTTGTTGAATTTGTTGGTGTTTTTCAATGGTGAGGTTTTTGTTGATTTTGTTGGTGATTTTCAATATTGAGGTTGTTGTTGAATTTGTTGGTCATTTTTAATATTGGGGTTGTTGTTGAATTTGTTGGTGTTGTCAATGTTTATTTTGTTGAAATTGTTTGTATTTTTAAAGGTGGATGTTGTTGCTGAATCTTTTATTGTTTTTCAATGTTGATGTTGTTGTTGAATTTATTGGTGATTTTCAGTGTTGAGGTTGCTGAATTTGCTGGTGATTTTAAATGGTCAACTTGCTTTTGAATTGGATAGTGTCATCAATATTTATTTTGTTGAATTTTTTTGTACTTTTAAAAGTTGAGGTTGATTTTGAATTTGTTAGTGTTTTTCAATGTTGATGTTGTTCAATTTGTTGGTGATTTTCAATTTTGTCTTTGTTGTTGAATTTGTTGGTGCTTTTAAATATTGAGGTTGTTGTTGAATTTATTGGTGTTTTTCAATGTGGCGGTTGTTGTTGATTTTGTTACTGTTTTTCAATGTTGAGGTTGTTGTTGAATTTGTTGGTGTTGTCAATGTTTTTCTTGTTGAACTATTTTGTAGTATAAAAGTTGAGGTTGTTGCTGAATTTTTTATTGTTTTTCAATGTTGATGTTGTTGTTGAATTTGTTGGTGATTTTCAGTGTTGAGATTGCTGAATTTGTTGGTGATTGTAAATGTTGAGGTTGTTGTTGAATTGGATATTGTCATCAATGTTTATTTTGTTGGACTTGGTGAATTTTTAAAAGTTGTGGTTGTTCTTGAATTTATTGGTGTTATCAATGTTTATTTTGTTGAACTTTTTTATATTTTCAAAAGTTGAGGTTGTTGTTTAATTTGTTGGTGTTTTTCAAAGTTGAGGTCGTTGAATTTGTTGGTGATTTTCAATATTGAGATTGTTGATGAAAGTGTTGGTGTTATGAAAGTTTTTTATGAACTTGTTTGTGTTTTTCAAAGTTGAGGCTGTTGCTGAATTTGTTGGTGATTTTCAGTGTTGATCTTGTTGAATTTGTTGATGATTTTCAATATTGAGGTTGTTGTTGAATTTGTTGGCGTTTTTCAATGTTGAGGGTGTTGAATTTGTTGGTGATTTTCAAAATTGAGATTCTTGTTCAATTTGTTGGTGTTATCAATATTATTTTATGAACTTTTTTGTACTTTTAAAAGTTGAGGTTGTTGTTGAATTTGTTGGCGTTTTTCAATGTTGAGTTTGTTGTTGAATTTGTTGGTAATTTTCAATATTGATGTTCTTGTTGAATTTGTTGGTGTTATCAATGTTTTTTAAAAACTTTTTTGTACTTTTAAAAGTTGAGGTTTTTGGTGAATTTGTTGGTGTCTTTCAATGGTGAGGTTTTTGTTGAATTTTTTGGTGTTTTTATTTTTGAAGTTGTTGTTAAATTTGTTGGTGTTTTTCAATGTTTACGTTGTTGTTGAATTTGTTTTTTTTTGTCAATGTTTAATTTGTTGAACCTGTTTGTATTTTTTAAAGTTGAGGTTGTTGTTTTATTTATTGGTGCTATCAATGTTTATTTTGTTGAACGTTTTTGTAGTATTAAAAGTTGAGGTTGTTGCTGATATTTTTTATTGTTTTTCAATTTTGATGCTGTTGTTGAATTTGTTGTTGATTTTAAATTTTGAGGTTGTAGTTGAATTGGATAGTGTCATCAATGTTTATTTTGCTGAACTTGTTTGTATTTTTAAAGATTTAGTTTGTTGTTGATTTTCTTGGTGTTATCGAAGTTTATTTTGTTGAACTTTTTGTACTTTTAAAAGTTGAGGTTGATTTTGAAGTTGTTGATGTTTTTCATTGTTGAGGTTTTTGTTGAATTTGTTGGCGTTTATCAATGTTGAGGTTGTTCTTGAATTTTTTGGTGTTTTTCATTGTTGTGGTACTTGGTGAATTTGTTGGTGTTTTTCAATGTTGATGTTGTTGTTGAATTTGTTGGTGTTTTTCAATGTTGAGGTTGCTGAATTTGTTGGTGATTTTCAATATTGAGGTTCTTCTTGAATTTGTTCGTGTTATCAATATTCTTTTTTGAACTATTTTGTACCTTTAAAAGTTGAGGTTGTTGTTGAAATTGTTGGTATTTATCATTGTTGATGAAAGTGTTGATGTTATGAATGTTTTTTTTGAACTTATTTGTGTTTTTAAAAGTTGAGGCTGTTGCTGAATTTGTTGGTGATTTTCAATGTTGAGGTTGTTGTTGAATATGTTGACGTTTATCAATGTTGAAGTTGTTGTTGAATTTGTTAGTGATTTTCAATATTGAGGTTGTTGCTGAATTTGTTGGTGATATTCACTGTTGAGGTTGTCGAATTTGTTGTTGATTTTCAATATTGAGGTTGTTGTTGAATTTGTTGGCGTTTTTCAATGTTGAGGTTGTTGTTGAATTTGTTGGTGTTTTTCAATATTGAGGTTTTTGTTGAATTTATTAGTGTTATCAATGTTTTTTGTTGAACTTGTTTGTATTTTAAAAAGTTAAGGTTGTTGTTCAATTTGTTGGTGTATTTCAATGTTGAGGGTGTTGAATTTGTTGGTGATTTTCAAAATTGAGATTGTTGTTCAAATTATTGGTGTTATCTATATTCTTTTTTTGTACTTTTTTATACTTTTAAAAGTTGAGGTTGGTTTTGAATTTGTTGGTGTTTTGCATTGTTGAGGTTGCTGTTGCATTTGTTGATGAGTTTCAATATAGAGGTTGTTGTTGCATTTGTTGATGATTTTCAATATTGAGGTTGTTGTTGAATTTGTTGGTGTTATTAGTGTTTTTTTAAAAACTTTTTTGTACTTTTAAAAGTTGAGGTTGATTTTGATTTTGTTGGTGTTTTTCAATGTAGAGGTTGTTGTTGAAGCTTTTGGGTTTTCAATGCAGAGGTTGTTGTTCAAGTTTTTGGTGTTTTTCAACGTTGAGGTTTTTGAATTTGTTGGTGATTTTCAATACTGAGGTTGTTGTTGAATTTGTTGGTGTAATCAATGTTTTTTTAAAAACTTTTTTGTACTTTTAAAAGTAAAGGTTGTTCTTGAATTTGTTGGTGTTTTTCAATGTTGAGGTTTTTGTTGAATTTTTTGGTGTTTTCATTGTTGAGGTTGTTGCTGAATTTGTTAGTGTTTTTCAATGTTGAGTTTTTTTGTTGAATTTGTTAGTGATTTTCAATATTGAGATTGTTGTTGATTTTGTTGGTGTTTTTCAATGTAGAGGTTGTTGTTGAAGCTTTTGGGTTTTCAATGTAAAGGTTGTTGTTCATGTTTTTGGTGTTTTTCAACGTTGAGGTTTTTGAATTTGTCGTTATTATCAATATTGAGGTTGTTGTTGAATTTGTTGGTGTAATCAATGTTTTTTTAAAAACTTTTTTGTACTTTTAAAAGTTGAAGTTGTTGTTGAATTTGTTGGTGTTTTTCAATGTTGAGGTTTTTGTTGAATTTTTTGGTGTTTTCATTGTTGAGGTTGTTGCTGAATTGGTTAGTGTTTTTCAATGTTGAGTTTTTTTGTTGAATTTGTTAATGATTTTCAATATTGAGATTGTTGTTGAATTTGTTGGTGTTATCAATATTGAGGTTATTGTTGAATTTGTTGGTGATTTTTAATATTGAGGTTGTTGTTGAATATGTTGGTTTTTTTCAATGTTGAGGTTGTTGTTGAATTTGTTGGTGATTTTCAATATTGAGATTGTTGTTGAATTTTTTGGTGTTATCAGTGTTTCTTTAAAAACTTTTTTGTACTTTTAAAAGTTGAAGTTTTTGTTGAATTTGTTGGTGTTTTTAATTGCTGAGGTTGTTGATGAATTTGTTGGTGTTTTTCAATGTTGAGGATGTTGTTGAAGTTGTTGGTGTTTTTCAATGTTGTGGTTGTTGATGAATTTGTTGGTGTTATCAATGTTTTTCAAAAAAACTTTTTTTAACTTTTAAAAGTTGAGGTTGTTGATGAATTTATTGCTGATTTTCAATATTGTGCTTGTAGTTGAATTTCATGGTGACATCAATATTTTTTAAAAAACTTTTTTGTACTTTTAAAAGTTGAGGTTGTTGTTGAATTTGTTGGTGTTTTTCACTGTTGAGGTTGTTGTTGAATTTATTGGTGATTTTCAATGTTGAGGTTGTTATTGAATTTATTGTTGATTTTCAATATTGTGGTTGTTGTTGAATTTGTTGGTGTTTTTCAATGTTGAGGTTGTTGTTGAAATTGTTGGTGTTTTTCAACATTGAGTTTGTTGTTGAATTTGTTGGTGTTATCCATCTTATTTATTTGAACTTTTTGTACTTTTAAAAATTGGGGTTGATTTTGAATTTGTTGGTGTTTTTCATTGTTGAGGTTTTTGTTGAATTTTTGGGTGTTTTCATCGTTGAGGTTGTTGTTAAATTTGTTGGTGTTTTTCAATATTAAGGTTGCAGTTGAATTTGTTGGTGTTGTCAATGTTTATATTGTTGAACTGTTTTGTAGTTTTGAAAGTTGAGGTTGTTCCTGAATTTTTTATTTTTTTTCAATGATGATGTTGTTGCTGAGTTGGTTGGTGATTTTCAGTGTTGAGGTTGCTGAATTTGTTGGTAACATTTAATGTTGAGGTTGTTGTTGAAATGGATAGTGTCATCAATGTTTATTTTGTTGAACTTGTTTGTACTTTTAGAAGTTGAGGTTTTTTTTGAATTTGTTGGTGTTTTTCATTTTTGACGTTGTTGTTGAATTTTTTGGTGTTTTCCTATGTTGAGGTTGTTATTGAATTTGTTGGTGATTTTCAATATTGAGTTTGTAGTTGAATTTGTTGGTGTTTTTCAATGTTGAGGTTGTTGTTGAAATTGTTGGTGTTTTTCAATCTTGAGGTTGTTGTTGAATTTGTTGGTGTTATCCATGTTATTTATTGAACTTTTATCTATTTTTCAATGTTAAGGTTGTAGTTGAATTTGTTGGTGTTATCAATGTTATTTTTTGAACTTTTTTGTATTTTTCAATCTTGAAGTTGTTGTTGAATTTGTTGTTGATTTTCAATATTGAGTTTGTTGTTGAATTTGTTGGTGTTATCAATGTTATTTTTTGAAAATGTTTGTAGTTTTCAATGTTGAGGTTTTTGTTCAATTTGTTGGCGTTTGTCAAGGTTGAGGTTGTTGTTGAAGTTGTTGGTGTTATCAATGTCTTTTTGAAAATGTTCTCTCCTTTTAAAAGTTGATTTGCTGTTCAAATTGTTGGTGTTTTTCAATGTTGAGGTTGTTGTTAAATTTGTTTGCTTTTTTCAATGTTGAGGTTGTTGTTGAATTTGTTGTCGTTTTTCAATGTCGAGGTTGTTGTAGAATTTGTTGGTGATATTAAATATTGAAGTTGTTGAATTTGTATGTGTTTTTCAATGTTGAGGTTGTTGTTGAATTTGTTGTTGTCTTTCACTAATGAGGTTGTTGATGAATTTATTGGTGATTTTCAATGTTGAGGTTGTTGTTGAATTTGTTGTTGATTTACAAAATTGAGCTTGTTGTTTAATTTGTTGGTGTTATCAATGTTTTTATTAAAACTTTTTTGTACTTTTAAAATTTGAGGTTGTTGTTGGATTTGATGGTGTTTTACAATGTTGAGTTTGTTGATCAATTTGTTGGTTTCTTTCAATGTTGAGGTTGTTATTGAATTTGTTGGTGTTATCAATGTTATTTATTGAATTTTTTTGTATTATTCAATGTTGAATTTGTTGTTGAATTTGTTGGTGATTTTCAATATTGAAGTTGTTGAATTTGTTGGTCATTTTAAATGTTGAGGTTGTTGTTCAATTTGTTGGTGTCTTTCAATATTGAGGTTGTGGTGAATTTGTTGGCGTTTTTCAATGTTGGGGTTGTTGTTGAATTTGTTGGTGATTTTCAATGTTAAGCTTGTTGTTGAATTTGTTGGTTTTTTCCAATGTTGAATTTGTTGTTGAATTTGTTGGTGTTATCAATGATATTTTTCGAACTTTTTTGTATTTTTCAATGCTGAGGTTGTTGTTGAATTTGTTGGTGTTGTTCAAGGTTGTGGTTGTTGTCGAATTTGTTGGTGTTTTTCAATGTTGAGGTTGTTGTTGAATTTTTTTGCTGACTATCAATATTGAGGTTGTTGTTGAATATGCTGGTGTTCTCATTGTTTTTTTGAATTTTTTCTCTTCTTTTAAAAGTTGAGGTTGTTGTTGAATTTGTTGGTGATTTTTAATGTTGAGATTGTTGTTAAATTTGTTGGTTATTTTCAATATTGAGGTTGTTGTTGAATTTGTTGGTGTTATCAATGTTTATTTTGTTGAACTTTTTTGTACTTTTCAATGTTGAGGTTGTTGTTGAATTTGTTGACGTTTTGCAATGTTGAGAATCTTTTTGAATTTGTTGCTGATTTTCAATGTTGAGGTTGTTGTTGAATTTGTTGGTGTTATCAATGTTATTTTTTGAACTTTTTGTATTTATCAATGTTGAGGTTGTTGTTGAATTTGTTGGTGTTATCAATGTTTTTTTGATCTTTTTCTCTTCTTTTAAAAGTTGAGGTTGTTGTTGAATTTTTTTGTGTTTTTCATTATTGAGGTTGTTGTTGAATTTGGTGGTGACTTTCAATATTGAGGTTGTTGTCGAATTTGTTGGCGTTTTTCAATGTTGAGTTTCTTGTTGGATTTGTTGGTGTTATCAATGATTTTTTTCAACTTTTTCTCTTTTTTTAAAAGTTGAGGGTGTTGTTGAATTTGTTGTTGTTTTTCAATGTTGAGCTTGTTGTAGAATTTGTTGATTTTTTTCAATATTGAGGTTGTTGTTGAATTTGTTGGCGTTTTTCAATGTTGAGGTTCTTCTTGAATTTGTTGCTGTCTTTCAATATTGAGGTAGTTGTTGAATTTCTTTGTGTTTTTCAATGTTGAGGTTGTTGTTGAATTTGTTGGTGTTATCAATGATTTTTTTGAACTTTTTCTCTTCTTTTAAAATTTGAGGGTGTTGTTGAATTTGTTGGTGTTTTTCAATGTTGAGGTTGTTATTGAATTTGTTGGTGCTTTTCAATATTGATGTTGTTGTTGAATTTGTTTGTCTTTTTCAATGTTGAGGTTGTAGTTGAATTTGCTGGTGTTGTCAATGTTTTTTTTTGAACTTTTTATCTTCTTTTAAATGTTGAGGTTGTTCTTGAATTTGTTGGTGTTTTTCAAAGTTGCGGTCCTTGTTGAATTTGTTGGTGATTTTTAATGTTGAGATTGTTTTTAAATTTGTTGGTTATTTTCAATATTGAGGTTGTTGTTGAATTTGTTGGTGTTATCAATGTTTATTTTGTTGAACTTTTTTGTATTTTTCAATGTTGAGGTTGTTGTTGAATTTGTTGATGTTTTGCAATGTCGAGGTTGTTGTAGAATTTGTTGGTGATTTTAAATATTGAAGTTGTTGAATTTGTATGTGTTTTTCAATGTTGAGGTTGTTGTTGAATTTGTTGTTGTCTTTCACTAATGAGGTTGTTGATGAATTTATTGGTGATTTTCAATGTTGAGGTTGTTCTTGAATTTGTTGTTGATTTTCAAAATTGAGCTTGTTGTTTAATTTGTTGGTGTTATCAATGTTTTTATTAAAACTTTTTTGTACTTTTAATATTTGAGGTTATTGTTGGATTTGATGGTGTTTTACAATGTGGAGTTTGCTGTTCAATTTGTTGGTTTCATTCAATGTTGATGTTGTTATTGAATTTGTTGGTGTTATCAATGTTATTTATTGAACTTTTTTGTATTATTCAATGTTGAATTTGTTGTTGAATTTGTTGGTGATTTTCAATATTGAAGTTGTTGAATTTGTTGATCATTTTAAATGTTGAGGTTGTTGTTCAATTTGTTGGTGTCTTTCAATATTGAGGTTGTTGTTGAATTTGTTGGCGTTTTTCAATGTTGGGGATGTTGTTGAATTTGTTGGTGATTTTCAGTGTTAAGTTTGTTGTTGAATTTGTTGGTTTTTTTCAATGTTGAATTTGTTGTTGAATTTGTTGGTGTTATCAATGTTATTTTTCGAACTTTTTCATATTTTTCAATGTTGAGGTTGTGCTGAATTTGTTGGTGTTATCAATGATATTTTTCGAACTTTTTTGTATTTTTCAATGTTGAGGTTGTTATTGAATTTGTTGGTGTTTTTCAAGGTTGTGGTTGTTGTCGAATTTGTTGGTGTTTTTCAATGTTGAGGTTGTTGTTGAATTTTTTTGCTGACTATCAATATTGAGGTTGTTGTTGAATTTGCTGGTGTTCTCATTGTTTTTTTGAATTTTTTCTCTTCTTTTAAAAGTTGAGGTTGTTGTTGAATTTGTTGGTGATTTTTAATGTTGAGATTGTTGTTAAATTTGTTGGTTATTTTCAATATTGAGGTTGTTGTTGAATTTGTTGGTGTTATCAATGTTTATTTTGTTGAACTTTTTTGTACTTTTCAATGTTGAGGTTGTTGTTGAATTTGTTGACGTTTTGCAATGTTGAGAATCTTTTTGAATTTGTTGCTGATTTTCAATGTTGAGGTTGTTGTTGAATTTGTTGGTGTTATCAATGTTATTTTTTGAACTTTTTGTATTTATCAATGTTGAGGTTGTTGTTGAATTTGTTGGTGTTATCAATGTTTTTTTGATCTTTTTCTCTTCTTTTAAAAGTTGAGGTTGTTGTTGAATTTTTTTGTGTTTTTCATTATTGAGGTTGTTGTTGAATTTGGTGGTGACTTTCAATATTGAGGTTGTTGTCGAATTTGTTGGCGTTTTTCAATGTTGAGTTTCTTGTTGGATTTGTTGGTGTTATCAATGATTTTTTTCAACTTTTTCTCTTTTTTTAAAAGTTGAGGGTGTTGTTGAATTTGTTGTTGTTTTTCAATGTTGAGCTTGTTGTAGAATTTGTTGATTTTTTTCAATATTGAGGTTGTTGTTGAATTTGTTGGCGTTTTTCAATGTTGAGGTTCTTCTTGAATTTGTTGCTGTCTTTCAATATTGAGGTAGTTGTTGAATTTCTTTGTGTTTTTCAATGTTGAGGTTGTTGTTGAATTTGTTGGTGTTATCAATGATTTTTTTGAACTTTTTCTCTTCTTTTAAAATTTGAGGGTGTTGTTGAATTTGTTGGTGTTTTTCAATGTTGAGGTTGTTATTGAATTTGTTGGTGCTTTTCAATATTGATGTTGTTGTTGAATTTGTTTGTCTTTTTCAATGTTGAGGTTGTAGTTGAATTTGCTGGTGTTGTCAATGTTTTTTTTTGAACTTTTTATCTTCTTTTAAATGTTGAGGTTGTTCTTGAATTTGTTGGTGTTTTTCAAAGTTGCGGTCCTTGTTGAATTTGTTGGTGATTTTTAATGTTGAGATTGTTTTTAAATTTGTTGGTTATTTTCAATATTGAGGTTGTTGTTGAATTTGTTGGTGTTATCAATGTTTATTTTGTTGAACTTTTTTGTATTTTTCAATGTTGAGGTTGTTGTTGAATTTGTTGATGTTTTGCAATGTCGAGGTTGTTGTAGAATTTGTTGGTGATTTTAAATATTGAAGTTGATGATTTTGTATGTGTTTTTCAATGTTGAGGTTGTTGTTGAATTTGTTGTTGTCTTTCACTAATGAGGTTGTTGATGAATTTATTGGTGATTTTCAATGTTGAGGTTGTTCTTGAATTTGTTGTTGATTTTCAAAATTGAGCTTGTTTAATTTGTTGGTGTTATCAATGTTTTTATTAAAACTTTTTTGTACTTTTAATATTTGAGGTTATTGTTGGATTTGATGGTGTTTTACAATGTGGAGTTTGCTGTTCAATTTGTTGGTTTCATTCAATGTTGATGTTGTTATTGAATTTGTTGGTGTTATCAATGTTATTTATTGAACTTTTTTGTATTATTCAATGTTGAATTTGTTGTTGAATTTGTTGGTGATTTTCAATATTGAAGTTGTTGAATTTGTTGATCATTTTAAATGTTGAGGTTGTTGTTCAATTTGTTGGTGTCTTTCAATATTGAGGTTGTTGTTGAATTTGTTGGCGTTTTTCAATGTTGGGGATGTTGTTGAATTTGTTGGTGATTTTCAGTGTTAAGTTTGTTGTTGAATTTGTTGGTTTTTTTCAATGTTGAATTTGTTGTTGAATTTGTTGGTGTTATCAATGATATTTTTCGAACTTTTTTGTATTTTTCAATGTTGAGGTTGTTATTGAATTTGTTGGTGTTTTTCAAGGTTGTGGTTGTTGTCGAATTTGTTGGTGTTTTTCAATGTTGAGGTTGTTGTTGAATTTTTTTGCTGACTATCAATATTGAGGTTGTTGTTGAATTTGCTGGTGTTCTCAATGTTTTTTTGAATTTTTTTCTCTTCTTTTAAAAGTTGAGGTTGTTGTTCAATTTGTTGGTGTTTTTCAATGTTGAGGTTGTTGATGAATTTGTTGATGTTATCAATGTTTTTTTGAACTTTTTCTCTTCTTTTATAAGTTGTCGTTGTTGTACAATTTGTTGTTGTTTTTCAATGTTGAAGTTGATTATGAAATTGTTGGCGTGTTTCAATATTGAATTTGTTGTTGAATTTGTTGGCGTTTTTCAATGTTAAGGTTGTTGTTGAATTTGTTGGCGTTTTTCAGTATTGAGGTTGTTGTTGAATTTGTAGCTGTTTGTCAATGTTGAGGTTATTGTTGAATTTGTTGGTGTTATCAATGTTTTTTTGATCCTTTTCTCTTCTTTTAAAAGTTGAGGTTCTTGTTGAATCTGTTGATGTTTTTCAATGTTTAGGTTGTTCTTGAATTTGTTGATGATTTTCAATATTGAGGTTGTTGTTGAATTTGTTGGCGTTTTTCAATGTTGAGGTTGTTGTTGAATTTGTTGACGTTTTTCAATGTTGAGATTCTTATTGAATTTGTTGCTGATTTTCAATATTGAGGTTGTTGTTGAATTTGTTGGTGTTATCAATGTTATTTTTTGAACTTTTTGTATTTATCAATGTTGAGGTTGTTGTTGAATTTGTCGGCGCTTTTCAATGTTGAGGTTGTTGTTGAATTTGTTGACGTTTTTCAATGTTGAGGTTGTTCTTGAATTTGTTGTTGATTTTCAATATTGATGTTGTTGAATTTGTTCGTGATTTTCAATGTTGAGCTTGTTGTTGAATTTGATGGTGTTTTTCAAAGTTGTGGTCCTTGTTGAATTTGTTGGTCATTTACAATGTTGAGATTGTTTTCAATGTTATTTTTTGAACATTTTTGTAGTTTTCCACGCTGAGGTTGTTGTTGAATTTGTTGGTGTTAACAATGTTATTTATTCAACTTTTGTGTATTGTTCAATATTGAGGTTATTGTTGAATTTGTTGGTGTTATCAATGTTTATTTGAACTTTTTCTCTTCTTTTAAAAGTTGAGCTTGTTGTTGAATTTGTTGGTGTTTTTCAATGTTGAGGTTGTTGTTGAATTTGTTGGTGATTTTCAATATTGACGTTGTTGATGAATTTGTTGGTGTCTTTCAATATTGAGGTTGTTGTTGAATTATTTGGCGTTTTTCAATTTTGGGGTTTCTGTTGAATTTGTTGGTGTTATCAATGCTTTTTTTTTACTTTTTATCTTCATTTAAATCTTGTGGTTGTTGTTGAATTAGTTTGTGCTCTTCAAGTTGGAGGTTCTTGTTGAATTTATTTGTGTTATCATTGTTATTTTTTGAATTTTTTGTATTTTTCAATATTGAGGTTGATGCTGAATTTGTTGGTGTTATCAATGATTTTTTTGAACTTTTTCTCTTCTTTTAAAAGTTGAGGGTGTTGTTGAATTTGTTGGTGTTTTTCAATGTTGAGGTTGTTGTTGAATTTGTTGGTGTCTTTCAATATTGAGGTTGTTGTTGAATTTGTTTGTCTTTTTCAATGTTGAGGTTGTTGTTGAATTTGCTGGTGTTGTCAATGTTTTTTTTTGAACTTTTTATCTTCCTTTAAATGTTGAGGATGTTGTTGAATTAGTTTGTGATTTTCAAGTTTGAGGTTGTTCTTGAATTTGTTGGTGTTTTTCAAAGTTGTGGTCCTTGTTGAATTTGTTGGTGACTTATAATGTTGAGATTGTTGTTAAATTTGTTGGTTATTTTCAATATTGAGGTTGTTGTTGAATTTGTTGGTGTTATCAATGATTATTTTGTTGAACTTTTTTGTATTTTTCAATGTTGAGGTTGTTATTGAATTTGTTGACGTTTTGCAATGTTGAGAATCTTTTTGAATTTGTTGCTGATTTTCAATGTTGAGGTTGTTGTTGAATTTGTTGGTGTTATCAATGTTATTTTTTGAACTTTTTTGTATTTATCATTGTTGAGGTTGTTGTTGAATTTGTTGGTGTTATCAATGTTTTTTTGATCTTTTTCTCTTCTTTTAAAAGTTGAGGTTGTTGTTGAATCTGTTGGTGTTTTTCAATGTTGAGGTTGTTGTTGAATTTGTTGACGTTTTTGAATGATGAGATTCTTTTTGAATTTGTTGCTGATTTTCAATGTTGAGGTTGTTGTTGTATTTGTTGGTGTTATCAATGTTATTTTTTGAACTTTTTGTATTTATCAATGTTGAGGTTGTTGTTGAATTTGTTGGCGTTTTTCAATGTTGAGGTTGTTCTTGAATTTGTTGGTGATTTTCAATATTGATGTTGTTGAATTTGTTCGTGATTTTCAATGTTGAGCTTGTTGTTGAATTTGTTGGTGTTTTTCAAAGTTGTGGTCCTTGTTGAATTTGTTTGTCATTTACAATGTTGAGATTGTTATCAATGTTATTTTTTGAACATTTTTGTAGTTTTCCACGTTGAGGTTGTTGTTGAATTTGTTGGTGTTAACAATGTTATTTTTTGAACTTTTGTGTATTTTTCAATATTGAGGTTATTGTTGAATTTGTTGGTGTTATCAATGTTTTTTTGAACTTTTTCTCTTCTTTTAAAAGTTGAGCTTGTTGTTGAATTTGTTGGTGTTTTTCAATGTTGAGGTCGTTGTTGAATTTGTTGGTGATTTTCAATATTGACGTTGTTGATGAATTTGTTGGTGTCTTTCAATATTGAGGTTGTTGTTGAATTATTTGGCGTTTTTCAATGTTGAGGTTTCTGTTGAATTTGCTGATGTTATCAATGTTTTTTTTAAACTTTTTATCTTCATTTAAATCTTGTGGTTGTTGTTGAATTAGTTTGTGTTTTTCAAGTTGGAGGTTGTAGTTGAATTTGTTTGTGTTATCATTGTTATTTTTCGAATTTTTTGTATTTTTCAATATTGAGGTTGATGTTGAATTTGTTGGTGTTATCAATGATTTTTTTGAACTTTTTCTCTTCTTTTAAAAGTTGAGGGTGTTGTTGAATTTGTTGGTGTTTTTCAATGTTGAGGTTGTTGTTGAATTTGTTGGTGTTGTCAATGTTTTTTTTTTGAACTTTTTATCTTCCTTTAAATGCTCAGGTTGTTGTTGAATTAGTTTGTGTTTTTCAAGTTTGAGGTAGTTCTTGAATTTGTTGGTGTTTTTCAAAGTTGTGGTCCTTGTTGAATTTGTTGATGACTTTTAATGTTGAGATTGGTGTTAAATTTGTTGGTTATTTTCAATATTGAGGTTGTTGTTGAATTTGTTGGTGTTATCAATGTTTATTTTGTTGAACTTTTTTGTATTTTTCAATGTTGAGGTTGTTGTTGAATTTGTTGACGTTTTGCAACGTTGAGAATCTTTTTGAATATGTTGCTGATTTTCAATGTTGAGGTTGTTGTTGAATTTGTTGGTGTTATCAATGTTATTTTATGAACTTTTTTGTATTTATCAATGTTGAGGTTGTTGTTGAATTTGTTGGTGTTATCAATGTTTTTTTGATCTTTTTCTCTTCTTTTAAAAGTTGAGGTTGTTGTTGAATTTTTTTGTGTTATCAATGTTTTTTTGATCCTTTTCTCTTCTTTTAAAAGTTGAGGTTGTTGTTGAATCTGTTGATGTTTTTCAATGTTTAGGTTGTTCTTGAATTTGTTGATGATTTTCAATATTGAGGTTGTTGTTGAATTTGTTCGTGATTTTTAATGTTGAGCTTGTTGTTGAATTTGTTGGTGTTTTTCAAAGTTGTGGTCCTTGTTGAATTTGTTTGTCATTTACAATGTTGAGATTGTTATCAATGTTATTTTTTGAACATTTTTGTAGTTTTCCACGTTGAGGTTGTTGTTGAATTTGTTGGTGTTAACAATGTTATTTTTTGAACTTTTGTGTATTTTTCAATATTGAGGTTATTGTTGAATTTGTTGGTGTTATCAATGTTTATTTGAACTTTTTCTCTTCTTTTAAAAGTTGAGCTTGTTGTTGAATTTTTGGTGTTTTTCAATGTTGAGGTTGTTGTTGAATTTGTTGGTGATTTTCAATATTGACGTTGTTGATGAATTTGTTGGTGTCTTTCAATATTGAGGTTGTTGTTGAATTATTTGGCGTTTTTCAATGTTGAGGTTTCTGTTGAATTTGCTGGTGTTATCAATGTTTTTTTTAAACTTTTTATCTTCATTTAAATCTTGTGGTTGTTGTTGAATTAGTTTGTGTTTTTCAAGTTTGAGGTAGTTCTTGAATTTGTTGGTGTTTTTCAAAGTTGTGGTCCTTGTTGAATTTGTTGGTGACTTTTAATGTTGAGATTGTTGTTAAATTTGTTGGTTATTTTCAATATTGAGGTTGTTGTTGAATTTGTTGGTGTTATCAATGTTTATTTTGTTGAACTTTTTTGTATTTTTCAATGTTGAGGTTGTTGTTGAATTTGTTGACGTTTTGCAACGTTGAGAATCTTTTTGAATATGTTGCTGATTTTCAATGTTGAGGTTGTTGTTGAATTTGTTGGTGTTATCAATGTTATTTTTTGAACTTTTTTGTATTTATCAATGTTGAGGTTGTTGTTGAATTTGTTGGTGTTATCAATGTTTTTTTGATCTTTTTCTCTTCTTTTAAAAGTTGAGGTTGTTGTTGAATCTGTTGATGTTTTTCAATGTTTAGGTTGTTCTTGAATTTGTTGATGATTTTCAATATTGAGGTTGTTGTTGAATTTGTTGGCGTTTTTCAATGTTGAGGTTGTTGTTGAATTTGTTGACGTTTTTCAATGCTGAGATTCTTTTTGAATTTGTTGCTGATTTTCAATATTGAGGTTGTTGTTTAATTTGTTGGTGTTATCAATGTTATTTTTTGAACTTTTTGTATTTATCAATGTTGAGGTTGTTGTTGAATTTGTCGGCGTTTTTCAATGTTGATGTTGTTGTTGAATTTGTTGGTGTTTTTCAATGTTGAGGTTGTTGTTGAATTTGTTGGTGATTTTCAATATTGATGTTGTTGAAGTTGTTCGTGATTTTCAATGTTGAGCTTGTTGTTGAATTTGATGATGTTTTTCAAAGTTGTGGTCCTTGTTGGATTTGTTGGTCATTTACAATGTTGAGATTGTTATCAATGTTATTTTTTGAACATTTTTGTAGTTTTCCACGCTGAGGTTGTTGTTGAATTTGTTGGTGTTAACAATGTTATTTTTTGAATTTTTGTGTATTTTTCAATATTGAGGTTATTGTTGAATTTGTTGGTGTTATCAATGTTTTTTTGAACTTTTTCTCTTCTTTTAAAAGTTGAGGTTGTTGTTGAATTTGTTGGTGTTTTTCAATGTTGATGTTGTTGTTGAATTTGTTGGTGATTTTCAATATTGACGTTGTTGATGAATTTGTTGGTGTCTTTCAATATTGAGGTTGTTGTTGAATTATTTGGCGTTTTTCAATGTTGAGGTTTCTGTTGAATTTGCTGGTGTTATCAATGTTTTTTTTTAACTTTTTATCTTCAATTAAATCTTGTGGTTGTTGTTGAATTAGGTTGTGCTCTTCAAGTTGGAGGTTGTTGTTGAATTTATTTGTGTTATCATTGTTATTTTTCGAATTTTTTGTATTTTTCAATATTGAGGTTGATGTTGAATTTGTTGGTGTTATCAATGATTTTTTTGAACTTTTTCTCTTCTTTTAAAAGTTGAGGGTGTTGTTGAATTTGTTGGTGTTTTTCAATGTTGAGGTTGTTGTTGAATTTGGTTGTCTTTTTCAATGTTGAGGTTGTTGTTGAATTTGCTGGTGTTGTCAATGTTTTTTTTTGAACTTTTTATCTTCCTTTAAATGTTGAGGTTGTTGTTGAATTAGTTTGTGTTTTTCAAGTTTGAGGTTGTTCTTGAATTTGTTGGTGTTTTTCAAAGTTGTGGTCCTTGTTGAATTTGTTGGTGATTTTTAATGTTGAGATTGTTGTTAAATTTGTTGGTTATTTTCAATATTGAGGTTGTTGTTGAATTTGTTGGTGTTATCAATGATTATTTTGTTGAACTTTTTTGTATTTTTCAATGTTGAGGTTGTTCTTGAATTTGTTGACGTTTTGCAATGTTGAGAATCTTTTTGAATTTGTTGCTGATTTTCAATGTTGAGGTTGTTGTTGAATTTGTTGGTGTTATCAATGTTATTTTTTGAACTTTTTTGTATTTATCAATGTTGAGGTTGTTGTTGAATTTGTTGGTGTTATCAATGTTTTTTTGATCTTTTTCTCTTCTTTTAAAAGTTGAGGTTGTTGTTGAATCTGTTGGTGTTTTTCAATGTTGAGGTTGTTGTTGAATTTGTTGACGTTTTTGAATGTTGAGATTCTTTTTGAATTTGTTGCTGATTTTCAATGTTGAGGTTGTTGTTGTATTTGTTGGTGTTATCAATGTTATTTTTTGAACTTTTTGTATTTATCAATGTTGAGGTTGTTGTTGAATTTGTTGGCGTTTTTCAATGTTGAGGTTGTTCTTGAATTTGTTGGTGATTTTCAATATTGATGTTGTTGAATTTGTTCGTTATTTTCAATGTTGAGCTTGTTGTTGAATTTGTTGGTGTTTTTCAAAGTTGTGGTCCATGTTGAATTTGTTTGTCATTTACAATGTTGAGATTGTTATCAATGTTATTTTTTGAACATTTTTGTAGTTTTCCACGTTGAGGTTGTTGTTGAATTTGTTGGTGTTAACAATGTTATTTTTTGAACTTTTGTGTATTTTTCAATATTGAGGTTATTGTTGAATTTGTTGGTGTTATCAATGTTTTTTTGAACTTTTTCTCTTCTTTTAAAAGTTGAGCTTGTTGTTGAATTTGTTGGTGTTTTTCAATGTTGAGGTTGTTGTTGAATTTGTTGGTGATTTTCAATATTGACGTTGTTGATGAATTTGTTGGTGTCTTTCAATATTGAGGTTGTTGTTGAATTATTTGGCGTTTTTCAATGTTGAGGTTTCTGTTGAATTTGCTGGTGTTATCAATGTTTTTTTTAAACTTTTTATCTTCATTTAAATCTTGTGGTTGTTGTTGAATTAGTTTGTGTTTTTCAAGTTGGAGGTTGTTGTTGAATTTGTTTGTGTTATCATTGTTATTTTTCGAATTTTTTGTATTTTTCAATATTGAGGTTGATGTTGAATTTGTTGGTGTTATCAATGATTTTTTTGAACTTTTTCTCTTCTTTTAAAAGTTGAGGGTGTTGTTGAATTTGTTGGTGTTTTTCAATGTTGAGGTTGTTGTTGAATTTGTTGGTGTCTTTCAATATTGAGGTTGTTGTTGAATTCGTTTGTCTTTTTCAATGTTGAGGTTGTTGTTGAATTTGCTGGTGTTGTCAATGTATTTTTTTGAACTTTTTATCTTCCTTCAAATGTTCAGGTTGTTGTTGAATTAGTTTGTGTTTTTCAAGTTTGAGGTTGTTCTTGAATTTGATGGTGTTTTTCAAAGTTGTGGTCCTTGTTGAATTTGTTGGTGACTTTTAATGTTGAGATTGTTGTTAAATTTGTTGGTTATTTTCAATATTGAGGTTGTTGTTGAATTTGTTGGTGTTATCAATGTTTATTTTGTTGAACTTTTTTGTATTTTACAATGTTGAGGTTGTTGTTGAATTTGTTGACGTTTTGCAACGTTGAGAATCTTTTTGAATATGTTGCTGATTTTCAATGTTGAGGTTGTTGTTGAATTTGTTGGTGTTATCAATGTTATTTTTTGAACTTTTTTGTATTTATCAATGTTGAGGTTGTTGTTGAATTTGTTGGTGTTATCAATGTTTTTTTGATCTTTTTCTCTTCTTTTAAAAGTTGAGGTTGTTGTTGAATCTGTTGATGTTTTTCAATGTTTAGGTTGTTCTTGAATTTGTTGATGATTTTCAATATTGAGGTTGTTGTTGAATTTGTTGGCGTTTTTCAATGTTGAGGTTGTTGTTGAATTTGTTGACGTTTTTCAATGTTGAGATTCTTTTTGAATTTGTTGCTGATTTTCAATATTGAGGTTGTTGTTGAATTTGTTGGTGTTATCAATGTTATTTTTTGAACTTTTTGTATTTATCAATGTTGAGGTTGTTGTTGAATTTGTCGGCGTTTTTCAATGTTGATGTTGTTGTTGATTTTGTTGACGTTTTTCAATGTTGAAGTTGTTGTTGAATTTGTTGGTGATTTTCAATATTGATGTTGTTGAATTTGTTCGTGATTTTCAATGTTGAGCTTGTTGTTGAATTTGATGGTGTATTTCAAAGTTGTGGTCCTTGTTGAATTTGTTGGTCATTTACAATATTGAGATTGTTATCAATGTTTTTTTGAACTTTTTCTCTTCTTTTAAAAGTTGAGGTTGTTGTTGAATTTGTTGGTGTTTTTCAATGTTGAGGTTGTTGTTGAATTTGTTGGTGATTTTCAATATTGACGTTGTTGATGAATTTGTTGGTGTCTTTCAATATTGAGGTTGTTGTTGAATTATTTGGCGTTTTTCAATGTTGAGGTTTCTGTTGAATTTGCTGGTGTTATCAATGTTTTTTTAAACTTTTTATCTTCATTTAAATCTTGTGGTTGTTGTTGAATTAGTTTGTGCTCTTCAAGTTGGAGGTTGTTGTTGAATTTATTTGTGTTATCATTGTTATTTTTCGAATTTTTTGTATTTTTCAATATTGAGGTTGATGTTGAATTTGTTGGTGTTATCAATGATTTTTTTGAACTTTTTCTCTTCTTTTAAAAGTTGAGGGTGTTGTTGAATTTGTTGGTGTTTTTCAATGTTGAGGTTGTTGTTGAATTTGGTTGTCTTTTTCAATGTTGAGGTTGTTGTTGAATTTGCTGGTGTTGTCAATGTTTTTTTTTTAACTTTTTATCTTCTTTTAAATGTTGAGGTTGTTGTTGAATTAGTTTGTGTTTTTCAAGTTTGAGGTTGTTCTTGAATTTGTTGGTGTTTTTCAAAGTTGTGGTCCTTGTTGAATTTGTTGGTGATTTTTAATGTTGAGATTGTTGTTAAATTTGTTGGTTATTTTCAATATTGTGGTTGTTGTTGAATTTGTTGGTGTTATCAATGTTTATTTTGTTGAACTTTTTTGTATTTTTCAATGTTGAGGTTGTTGATGAATTTGTTGACGTTTTGCAATGTTGAGAATCTTTTTGAATTTGTTGCTGATTTTCAATGTTGAGGTTGTTGTTGAATTTGTTGGTGTTATCAATGTTTTTTTGAACTTTTTCTCTTCTTTTAAAAGTTGAGCTTGTTGTTGAATTTGTTGGTGTTTTTCAATGTTGAGGTTGTTGTTGAATTTGTTGGTGATTTTCAATATTGACGTTGTTGATGAATTTGTTGGTGTCTTTCAATATTGAGGTTGTTGTTGAATTATTTGGCGTTTTTCAATGTTGAGGTTTCTGTTGAATTTGCTGGTGTTATCAATGTTTTTTTTAAACTTTTTATCTTCATTTAAATCTTGTGGTTGTTGTTGAATTAGTTTGTGTTTTTCAAGTTGGAGGTTGTTGTTGAATTTGTTTGTGTTATCATTGTTATTTTTCGAATTTTTTGTATTTTTCAATATTGAGGTTGATGTTGAATTTGTTGGTGTTATCAATGATTTTTTTGAACTTTTTCTCTTCTTTTAAAAGTTGAGGGTGTTGTTGAATTTGTTGGTGTTTTTCAATGTTGAGGTTGTTGTTGAATTTGTTGGTGTCTTTCAATATTGAGGTTGTTGTTGAATTCGTTTGTCTTTTTCAATGTTGAGGTTGTTGTTGAATTTGCTGGTGTTGTCAATGTTTTTTTTTTGAACTTTTTATCTTCCTTCAAATGTTCAGGTTGTTGTTGAATTAGTTTGTGTTTTTCAAGTTTGAGATTGTTCTTGAATTTGATCGTGTTTTTCAAAGTTGTGGTCCTTGTTGAATTTGTTGGTGACTTTTAATGTTGAGATTGTTGTTAAATTTGTTGGTTATTTTCAATATTGAGGTTGTTGTTGAATTTGTTGGTATTATCAATGTTTATTTTGTTGAACTTTTTTGTATTTTACAATGTTGAGGTTGTTGTTGAATTTGTTGACGTTTTGCAACGTTGAGAATCTTTTTGAATATGTTGCTGATTTTCAATGTTGAGGTTGTTGTTGAATTTGTTGGTGTTATCAATGTTATTTTTTGAACTTTTTTGTATTTATCAATGTTGAGGTTGTTGTTGAATTTGTTGGTGTTATCAATGTTTTTTTGATCTTTTTCTCTTCTTTTAAAAGTTGAGGTTGTTGTTGAATCTGTTGATGTTTTTCAATGTTTAGGTTGTTCTTGAATTTGTTGATGATTTTCAATATTGAGGTTGTTATTGAATTTGTTGGCGTTTTTCAATGTTGAGGTTGTTGTTGAATTTGTTGACGTTTTTCAATGTTGAGATTCTTTTTGAATTTGTTGCTGATTTTCAATATTGAGGTTGTTGTTGAATTTGTTGGTGTTATCAATGTTATTTTTTGAACTTTTTGTATTTATCAATGTTGAGGTTGTTGTTGAATTTGTCGGCGTTTTTCAATGTTGATGTTGTTGTTGATTTTGTTGACGTTTTTCAATGTTGAAGTTGTTGTTGAATTTGTTGGTGATTTTCAATATTGATGTTGTTGAATTTGTTCGTGATTTTCAATGTTGAGCTTGTTGTTGAATTTGATGGTGTATTTCAAAGTTGTGGTCCTTGTTGAATTTGTTGGTCATTTACAATGTTGAGATTGTAATCAATGTTTTTTTGAACTTTTTCTCTTCTTTTAAAAGTTGAGGTTGTTGTTGAATTTGTTGGTGTTTTTCAATGTTGAGGTTGTTGTTGAATTTGTTGGTGATTTTCAATATTGACGTTGTTGATGAATTTGTTGGTGTCTTTCAATATTGAGGTTGTTGTTGAATTATTTGGCGTTTTTCAATGTTGAGGTTTCTGTTGAATTTGCTGGTGTTATCAATGTTTTTTTAAACTTTTTATCTTCATTTAAATCTTGTGGTTGTTGTTGAATTAGTTTGTGCTCTTCAAGTTGGAGGTTGTTGTTGAATTTATTTGTGTTATCATTGTTATTTTTCGAATTTTTTGTATTTTTCAATATTGAGGTTGATGTTGAATTTGTTGGTGTTATCAATGATTTTTTTGAACTTTTTCTCTTCTTTTAAAAGTTGAGGGTGTTGTTGAATTTGTTGGTGTTTTTCAATGTTGAGGTTGTTGTTGAATTTGGTTGTCTTTTTCAATGTTGAGGTTGTTGTTGAATTTGCTGGTGTTGTCAATGTTTTTTTTTGAACTTTTTATCTTCTTTTAAATGTTGAGGTTGTTGTTGAATTAGTTTGTGTTTTTCAAGTTTGAGGTTGTTCTTGAATTTGATGGTGTTTTTCAAAGTTGTGGTCCTTGTTGAATTTGTTGGTGACTTTTAATGTTGAGATTGTTGTTAAATTTGTTGGTTATTTTCAATATTGAGGTTGTTGTTGAATTTGTTGGTATTATCAATGTTTATTTTGTTGAACTTTTTTGTATTTTACAATGTTGAGGTTGTTGTTGAATTTGGTTGTCTTTTTCAATGTTGAGGTTGTTGTTGAATTTGCTGGTGTTGTCAATGTTTTTTTTTTAACTTTTTATCTTCTTTTAAATGTTGAGGTTGTTGTTGAATTAGTTTGTGTTTTTCAAGTTTGAGGTTGTTCTTGAATTTGTTGGTGTTTTTCAAAGTTGTGGTCCTTGTTGAATTTGTTGGTGATTTTTAATGTTGAGATTGTTGTTAAATTTGTTGGTTATTTTCAATATTGTGGTTGTTGTTGAATTTGTTGGTGTTATCAATGTTTATTTTGTTGAACTTTTTTGTATTTTTCAATGTTGAGGTTGTTGATGAATTTGTTGACGTTTTGCAATGTTGAGAATCTTTTTGAATTTGTTGCTGATTTTCAATGTTGAGGTTGTTGTTGAATTTGTTGGTGTTATCAATGTTTTTTTGAACTTTTTCTCTTCTTTTAAAAGTTGAGCTTGTTGTTGAATTTGTTGGTGTTTTTCAATGTTGAGGTTGTTGTTGAATTTGTTGGTGATTTTCAATATTGACGTTGTTGATGAATTTGTTGGTGTCTTTCAATATTGAGGTTGTTGTTGAATTATTTGGCGTTTTTCAATGTTGAGGTTTCTGTTGAATTTGCTGGTGTTATCAATGTTTTTTTTAAACTTTTTATCTTCATTTAAATCTTGTGGTTGTTGTTGAATTAGTTTGTGTTTTTCAAGTTGGAGGTTGTTGTTGAATTTGTTTGTGTTATCATTGTTATTTTTCGAATTTTTTGTATTTTTCAATATTGAGGTTGATGTTGAATTTGTTGGTGTTATCAATGATTTTTTTGAACTTTTTCTCTTCTTTTAAAAGTTGAGGTTGTTGTTGAATTTGTTGGTGTTTTTCAATGTTGAGGTTGTTGTTGAATTTGTTGGTGTCTTTCAATATTGAGGTTGTTGTTGAATTCGTTTGTCTTTTTCAATGTTGAGGTTGTTGTTGAATTTGCTGGTGTTGTCAATGTTTTTTTTTTGAACTTTTTATCTTCCTTCAAATGTTCAGGTTGTTGTTGAATTAGTTTGTGTTTTTCAAGTTTGAGATTGTTCTTGAATTTGATCGTGTTTTTCAAAGTTGTGGTCCTTGTTGAATTTGTTGGTGACTTTTAATGTTGAGATTGTTGTTAAATTTGTTGGTTATTTTCAATATTGAGGTTGTTGTTGAATTTGTTGGTATTATCAATGTTTATTTTGTTGAACTTTTTTGTATTTTACAATGTTGAGGTTGTTGTTGAATTTGTTGACGTTTTGCAACGTTGAGAATCTTTTTGAATATGTTGCTGATTTTCAATGTTGAGGTTGTTGTTGAATTTGTTGGTGTTATCAATGTTATTTTTTGAACTTTTTTGTATTTATCAATGTTGAGGTTGTTGTTGAATTTGTTGGTGTTATCAATGTTTTTTTGATCTTTTTCTCTTCTTTTAAAAGTTGAGGTTGTTGTTGAATCTGTTGATGTTTTTCAATGTTTAGGTTGTTCTTGAATTTGTTGATGATTTTCAATATTGAGGTTGTTATTGAATTTGTTGGCGTTTTTCAATGTTGAGGTTGTTGTTGAATTTGTTGACGTTTTTCAATGTTGAGATTCTTTTTGAATTTGTTGCTGATTTTCAATATTGAGGTTGTTGTTGAATTTGTTGGTGTTATCAATGTTATTTTTTGAACTTTTTGTATTTATCAATGTTGAGGTTGTTGTTGAATTTGTCGGCGTTTTTCAATGTTGATGTTGTTGTTGATTTTGTTGACGTTTTTCAATGTTGAAGTTGTTGTTGAATTTGTTGGTGATTTTCAATATTGATGTTGTTGAATTTGTTCGTGATTTTCAATGTTGAGCTTGTTGTTGAATTTGATGGTGTATTTCAAAGTTGTGGTCCTTGTTGAATTTGTTGGTCATTTACAATGTTGAGATTGTAATCAATGTTTTTTTGAACTTTTTCTCTTCTTTTAAAAGTTGAGGTTGTTGTTGAATTTGTTGGTGTTTTTCAATGTTGAGGTTGTTGTTGAATTTGTTGGTGATTTTCAATATTGACGTTGTTGATGAATTTGTTGGTGTCTTTCAATATTGAGGTTGTTGTTGAATTATTTGGCGTTTTTCAATGTTGAGGTTTCTGTTGAATTTGCTGGTGTTATCAATGTTTTTTTAAACTTTTTATCTTCATTTAAATCTTGTGGTTGTTGTTGAATTAGTTTGTGCTCTTCAAGTTGGAGGTTGTTGTTGAATTTATTTGTGTTATCATTGTTATTTTTCGAATTTTTTGTATTTTTCAATATTGAGGTTGATGTTGAATTTGTTGGTGTTATCAATGATTTTTTTGAACTTTTTCTCTTCTTTTAAAAGTTGAGGGTGTTGTTGAATTTGTTGGTGTTTTTCAATGTTGAGGTTGTTGTTGAATTTGGTTGTCTTTTTCAATGTTGAGGTTGTTGTTGAATTTGCTGGTGTTGTCAATGTTTTTTTTTGAACTTTTTATCTTCTTTTAAATGTTGAGGTTGTTGTTGAATTAGTTTGTGTTTTTCAAGTTTGAGGTTGTTCTTGAATTTGATGGTGTTTTTCAAAGTTGTGGTCCTTGTTGAATTTGTTGGTGACTTTTAATGTTGAGATTGTTGTTAAATTTGTTGGTTATTTTCAATATTGAGGTTGTTGTTGAATTTGTTGGTATTATCAATGTTTATTTTGTTGAACTTTTTTGTATTTTACAATGTTGAGGTTGTTGTTGAATTTGTTGACGTTTTGCAACGTTGAGAATCTTTTTGAATATGTTGCTGATTTTCAATGTTGAGGTTGTTGTTGAATTTGTTGGTGTTATCAATGTTATTTTTTGAACTTTTTTGTATTTATCAATGTTGAGGTTGTTGTTGAATTTGTTGGTGTTATCAATGTTTTTTTGATCTTTTTCTCTTCTTTTAAAAGTTGAGGTTTTGTTGTTGAATCTGTTGATGTTTTTCAATGTTTAGGTTGTTCTTGAATTTGTTGATGATTTTCAATATTGAGGTTGTTGTTGAATTTGTTGGCGTTTTTCAATGTTGAGGTTGTTGTTGAATTTGTTGACGTTTTTCAATGTTGAGATTCTTTTTGAATTTGTTGCTGATTTTCAATATTGAGGTTGTTGTTGAATTTGTTGGTGTTATCAATGTTATTTTTTGAACTTTTTGTATTTATCAATGTTGAGGTTGTTGTTGAATTTGTCGGCGTTTTTCAATGTTGATGTTGTTGTTGATTTTGTTGACGTTTTTCAATGTTGAAGTTGTTGTTGAATTTGTTGGTGATTTTCAATATTGATGTTGTTGAATTTGTTCGTGATTTTCAATGTTGAGCTTGTTGTTGAATTTGATGGTGTATTTCAAAGTTGTGGTCCTTGTTGAATTTGTTGGTCATTTACAATGTTGAGATTGTTATCAATGTTTTTTTGAACTTTTTCTCTTCTTTTAAAAGTTGAGGTTGTTGTTGAATTTGTTGGTGTTTTTCAATGTTGAGGTTGTTGTTGAATTTGTTGGTGATTTTCAATATTGACGTTGTTGATGAATTTGTTGTTGTCTTTCAATATTGAGGTTGTTGTTGAATTATTTGGCGTTTTTCAATGTTGAGGTTTCTGTTGAATTTGCTGGTGTTATCAATGTTTTTTTAAACTTTTTATCTTCATTTAAATCTTGTGGTTGTTGTTGAATTAGTTTGTGCTCTTCAAGTTGGAGGTTGTTGGTGAATTTATTTGTGTTATCATTGTTATTTTTCGAATTTTTTGTATTTTTCAATATTGAGGTTGATGTTGAATTTGTTGGTGTTATCAATGATTTTTTTGAACTTTTTCTCTTCTTTTAAAAGTTGAGGGTGTTGTTGAATTTGTTGGTGTTTTTCAATGTTGAGGTTGTTGTTGAATTTGGTTGTCTTTTTCAATGTTGAGGTTGTTGTTGAATTTGCTGGTGTTGTCAATGTTTTTTTTTGAACTTTTTATCTTCTTTTAAATGTTGAGGTTGTTGTTGAATTAGTTTGTGTTTTTCAAGTTTGAGGTTGTTCTTGAATTTGTTGGTGTTTTTCAAAGTTGTGGTCCTTGTTGAATTTGTTGGTGATTTTTAATGTTGAGATTGTTGTTAAATTTGTTGGTTATTTTCAATATTGTGGTTGTTGTTGAATTTGTTGGTGTTATCAATGTTTATTTTGTTGAACTTTTTTGTATTTTTCAATGTTGAGGTTGTTGATGAATTTGTTGGTGTTATCAATGTTTTTTTGAACTTTTTCTCTTCTTTTAAAAGTTGAGCTTGTTGTTGAATTTGTTGGTGTTTTTCAATGTTGAGGTTGTTGTTGAATTTGTTGGTGATTTTCAATATTGACGTTGTTGATTAATTTGTTGGTGTCTTTCAATATTGAGGTTGTTGTTGAATTATTTGGCGTTTTTCAATGTTGAGGTTTCTGTTGAATTTGCTGGTGTTATCAATGTTTTTTTTAATTTTTATCTTCATTTAAATCTTGTGGTTGATGTTGAATTAGTTTGTGTTTTTCAAGTTGGAGGTTGTAGTTGAATTTGTTTGTGTTATCATTGTTATTTTTCGAATTTTTTGTATTTTTCAATATTGAGGTTGATGTTGAATTTGTTGGTGTTATCAATGATTTTTTTGAACTTTTTCTCTTCTTTTAAAAGTTGAGGGTGTTGTTGAATTTGTTGGTGTTTTTCAATGTTGAGGTTGTTGTTGAATTTGTTGGTGTCTTTCAATATTGAGGTTGCTGTTGAATTTGTTTGTCTTTTTCAATGTTGAGGTTGTTGTTGAATTTGCTGGTGTTGTCAATGTTTTTTTTTGAACTTTTTATCTTCCTTCAAATGTTCAGGTTGTTGTTGAATTAGTTTGTGTTTTTCAAGTTTGAGGTTGTTCTTGAATTTGATGGTGTTTTTCAAAGTTGTGGTCCTTGTTGAATTTGTTGGTGACTTTTAATGTTGAGATTGTTGTTAAATTTGTTGGTTATTTTCAATATTGAGGTTGTTGTTGAATTTGTTGGTGTTATCAATGTTTATTTTGTTGAACTTTTTTGTATTTTTCAATGTTGAGGTTTTTGTTGAATTTGTTGACGTTTTGCAACGTTGAGAATCGTTTTCAATATGTTGCTGATTTTCAATGTTGAGGTTGTTGTTGAATTTGTTGGTGTTATCAATGTTATTTTTTGAACTTTTTTGTATTTATCAATGTTGAGGTTGTTGTTGAATTTGTTGGTGTTATCAATGTTTTTTTGATCTTTTTCTCTTCTTTTAAAAGTTGAGGTTGTTGTTGAATCTGTTGATGTTTTTCAATGTTTAGGTTGTTCTTGAATTTGTTGATGATTTTCAATATTGAGGTTGTTGTTGAATTTGTTGGCGTTTTTCAATGTTGAGGTTGTTGTTGAATTTGTTGACGTTTTTGAATGTTGAGATTCTTTTTGAATTTGTTGCTGATTTACAATATTGAGGTTGTTGTTGAATTTGTTGGTGTTATCAATGTTATTTTTTGAACTTTTTGTATTTATCAATGTTGAGGTTGTTGTTGAATTTGTCGGCGTTTTTCAATGTTGATGTTGTTGATTTTGTTGACGTTTTTCAATGTTGAGGTTGTTGTTGAATTTGTTGGTGATTTTCAATATTGATGTTGTTGAATTTGTTCGTGATTTTCAATGTTGAGCTTGTTGTTGAATTTGATGGTGTATTTCAAAGTTGTGGTCCTTGTTGAATTTGTTGGTCATTTACAATGTTGAGATTGTTATCAATGTTTTTTTGAACTTTTTCTCTTCTTTTAAAAGTTGAGGTTGTTGTTGAATTTGTTGGTGTTTTTCAATGTTGAGGTTGTTGTTGAATTTGTTGGTGATTTTCAATATTGACGTTGTTGATGAATTTGTTGGTGTCTTTCAATATTGAGGTTGTTGTTGAATTATTTGGCGTTTTTCAATGTTGAGGTTTCTGTTGAATTTGCTGGTGTTATCAATGTTTTTTTAAACTTTTTATCTTCATTTAAATCTTGTGGTTGTTGTTGAATTAGTTTGTGCTCTTCAAGTTGGAGGTTGTTGTTGAATTTATTTGTGTTATCATTGTTATTTTTCGAATTTTTTGTATTTTTCAATATTGAGGTTGATGTTGAATTTGTTGGTGTTATCAATGATTTTTTTGAACTTTTTCTCTTCTTTTAAAAGTTGAGGGTGTTGTTGAATTTGTTGGTGTTTTTCAATGTTGAGGTTGTTGTTGAATTTGGTTGTCTTTTTCAATGTTGAGGTTGTTGTTGAATTTGCTGGTGTTGTCAATGTTTTTTTTTGAACTTTTTATCTTCCTTTAAATGTTGAGGTTGTTGTTGAATCAGTTTGTGTTTTTCAAGTTTGAGGTTGTTCTTGAATTTGTTGGTGTTTTTCAAAGTTGTGGTCCTTGTTGAATTTGTTGGTGATTTTTAATGTTGAGATTGTTGTTAAATTTGTTGGTTATTTTCAATATTGTGGTTGTTGTTGATTTGTTGGTGTTATCAATGTTTATTTTGTTGAACTTTTTTGTATTTTTCAATGTTGAGGTTGTTGATGAATTTGTTGACGTTTTGCAATGTTGAGAATCTTTTTGAATTTGTTGCTGATTTTCTATGTTGAGGTTGTTGTTGAATTTGTTGGTGTTATCAATGTTATTTTTTGAACTTTTTTGTATTTATCAATGTTGAGGTTGTTGTTGAATTTGTTGGTGTTATCAATGTTTTTTTGATCTTTTTCTCTTCTTTTAAAAGTTGAGGTTGTTGTTGAATTTGTTGGCGTTTTTCAATGTTGAGGTTGTTCTTGAATTTGTTGGTGATTTTCAATATTGATTTTGTTGAATTTGTTCGTGATTTTCAATGTTGAGCTTGTTGTTGAATTTGTTGGTGTTTTTCAAAGTTGTGGTCCTTGTTGAATTTGTTGGTCATTTACAATGTTGAGATTGTTATCAATGTTATTTTTTGAACATTTTTGTAGTTTTCCACGCTGAGGTTGTTGTTGAATTTGTTGGTGTTAACAATGTTATTTTTTGAACTTTTGTGTATATTTCAATATTGTGGTTATTGTTGAATATGTTGGTGTTATCAATGTTTTTTTGAACTTTTTCTCTTCTTTTAAAAGTTGAGCTTGTTGTTGAATTTGTTGGTGTTTTTCAATGTTGAGGTTGTTGTTGAATTTGTTGGTGATTTTCAATATTGACGTTGTTGATGAATTTGTTGGTGTCTTTCAATATTGAGGTTGTTGTTGAATTATTTGGCGTTTTTCAATGTTGAGGTTTCTGTTGAATTTGCTGGTGTTATCAATGTTTTTTTTAAACTTTTTATCTTCATTTAAATCTTGTGGTTGTTGTTGAATTAGTTTGTGTTTTTCAAGTTGGAGTTGTTGTTGTTGAATTTGTTTGTGTTATCATTGTTATTTTTCGAATTTTTTGTATTTTTCAATATTGAGGTTGATGTTGAATTTGTTGGTGTTATCAATGATTTTTTTGAACTTTTTCTCTTCTTTTAAAAGTTGAGGGTGTTGTTGAATTTGTTGGTGTTTTTCAATGTTGAGGTCGTTGTTGAATTTGTTGGTGTCTTTCAATATTGAGGTTGTTGTTGAATTTGTTTGTCTTTTTCAATGTTGAGGTTGTTGTTGAATTTGCTGGTGTTGTCAATGTTTTTTTTTGAACTTTTTATCTTCCTTTAAATGTTCAGGTTGTTGTTGAATTAGTTTGTGTTTTTCAAGTTTGAGGTTGTTCTTGAATTTGATGGTGTTTTTCAAAGTTGTGGTCCTTGTTGAATTGGTTGGTGATTTTTAATGTTGAGATTGTTGTTAAATTTGTTGGTTATTTTCAATATTGAGGTTGTTGTTGAATTTGTTGGTGTTATCAATGTTTATTTTGTTGAACTTTTTTGTATTTTTCAATGTTGAGGTTGTTGTTGAATTTGTTGACGTTTTGCAACGTTGAGAATCTTTTTGAATATGTTGCTGATTTTCAATGTTGAGGTTGTTGTTGAATTTGTTGGTGTTATCAATGTTATTTTTTGAACTTTTTTGTATTTATCAATGTTGAGGTTGTTGTTGAATTTGTTGGTGTTATCAATGTTTTTTTGATCTTTTTCTCTTCTTTTAAAAGTTGAGGTTGTTGTTGAACTTTTTTGTGTTATCAATGTTTTTTTGATCCTTTTCTCTTCTTTTAAAAGTTGAGGTTGTTGTTGAATCTGTTGATGTTTTTAAATGTTTAGGTTGTTCTTGAATTTGTTGATGATTTTCAATATTGAGGTTGTTGAATTTGTTGGTGTTATCAATTTTATTTTTTGAACTTTTTTGTATTTATCAATGTTGAGGTTGTTGTTGAATTTGTTGGTGTTATCAATGTTTTTTTGATCTTTTTCTCTTCTTTTAAAAGTTGAGGTTGTTGTTGAATTTTTTTGTGTTTTTCATTATTGAGGTTGTTGTTGAATTTGGTGGTGACTTTCAATATTGAGGTTGTTGTCGAATTTGTTGGCGTTTTTCAATGTTGAGTTTCTTGTTGAATTTGTTGGTGTTATCAATGATTTTTTTCACCTTTTTCTCTTTTTTTAAAAGTTGAGGGTGTTGTTGAATTTGTTGTTGTTTTTCAATGTTGAGCTGGTTGTAGAATTTGTTGATTTTTTTCAGTATTGAGGTTGTTGTTGAATTTGTTGGCGTTTTTCAATGTTGAGGTTCTTCTTGAATTTGTTGCTGTCTTTCAATATTGAGGTAGTTGTTGAATTTCTTTGTGTTTTTCAATGTTGAGGTTGTTGTTGAATTTGTTGGTGTTATCAATGATTTTTTTGAACTTTTTCTCTTCTTTTAAAAGTTGAGGGTGTTGTTGAATTTGTTGGTGTTTTTCAATGTTGAGGTTGTTATTGAATTTGTTGGTTTTTTTCAATATTGATGTTGTTATTGAATTTGTTGGTGATTTTCAATATTGATGTTGTTGAATTTGTTCGTGATTTTCAATGTTGAGCTTGTTGTTGAATTTGTTGGTGTTTTTCAAAGTTGTGGTCCTTGTTGAATTTGTTGGTCATTTACAATGTTGAGATTGTTATCAATGTTATTTTTTGAACATTTTTGTAGTTTTCCACGCTGAGGTTGTTGTTGAATTTGTTGGTGTTAACAATGTTATTTTTTGAACTTTTGTGTATATTTCAATATTGTGGTTATTGTTGAATTTGTTGGTGTTATCAATGTTTTTTTGAACTTTTTCTCTTCTTTTAAAAGTTGAGCTTGTTGTTGAATTTGTTGGTGTTTTTCAATGTTGAGGTTGTTGTTGAATTTGTTGGTGATTTTCAATATTGACGTTGTTGATGAATTTGTTGGTGTCTTTCAATATTGAGGTTGTTGTTGAATTATTTGGCGTTTTTCAATGTTGAGGTTTCTGTTGAATTTGCTGGTGTTATCAATGTTTTTTTTAAACTTTTTATCTTCATTTAAATCTTGTGGTTGTTGTTGAATTAGTTTGTGTTTTTCAAGTTGGAGGTTGTTGTTAAATTTGTTTGTGTTATCATTGTTATTTTTCGAATTTTTTGTATTTTTCAATATTGAGGTTGATGTTGAATTTGTTGGTGTTATCAATGATTTTTTTGAACTTTTTCTCTTCTTTTAAAAGTTGAGGGTGTTGTTGAATTTGTTGGTGTTATTCAATGTTGAGGTTGTTGTTGAATTTGTTGGTGTCTTTCAATATTGATGTTGTTGTTGAATTTGTTGGTGTTTTTCAATGTTGAGGTTGTTCTTGAATTTGTTTGTGTTATTCAATGTTTTGGTCCTTGTTGAATTTGTTGGTGTTTTTCAATGTTGAGGTTGTTGTTGAATTTTTTGGTGACTGTCAATATTGAGGTTGTTGTTGAATTTGCTGGTGTTCTCATTGTTTTTTTGAATTTTTTCTCTTCTTTTAAAAGTTGAGGTTGTTGTTCAATTTGTTGGTGTTTTTCAATGTTGAGGTTGTTGTTGAATTTGTTGATGTTATCAATGTTTTTTTGAACTTTTTCTCTTCTTTTATATGTTGACGTTGATGTACAATTTGTTGTTGTTTTTGAATGTTGAAGTCGATTTTGAAATTGTTGGCGTTTTTCAATAATGAGTTTGTTGTTGAATTTGTTGGCGTTTTTCAATGCTGAGGTTGTTGTTGAATTTGTTGGCGTTTTTCAATATTGAGATTGTTGTTGAATTTGTAGGTGTTTGTCAATGTTGAGGTTATTGTTGAATTTGTTGGTGTTATCAATGTTTTATTGATCCTTTTCTCTTCTTTTAAAAGTTGAGGTTGTTGTTGAATCTGTTGATGTTTTTCAATGTTTAGGTTGTTCTTGAATTTGTTGATGATTTTCAATATTGAGGTTGTTGTTGAATTTGTTGGTGTTATCAATTTTATTTTTTGAACTTTTTTGTATTTATCAATGTTGAGGTTGTTGTTGAATTTGTTGGCGTTTTTCAATGTTGAGGTTGTTGTTGAATTTGTTGACGTTTTTCAATGTTGAGATTCTTTTTGAATTTGTTTCTGATTTTCAATGTTGAGGTTGTTGTTGAATTTGTTGGTGTTATCAATGTTATTTTTTGAACTTTTTATATTTATCAATGTTGAGGTTGTTGTTGAATTTGTCAGCGTTTTTCAATGTTGATGTTGTTGAATTTGATGGCGTTTTTCAATGTTGAGGTTGTTCTAGAATTTGTTGGTGATTTTCAATATTGATGTTGTTGAATTTGTTCGTGATTTTCAATGTTGAACTTGTTGTTGAATTTGTTGGTGTTTTTCAAAGTTGTGGTCCTTGTTGAATTTGTTGGTAATTTACAATGTAGAGATTGTTATCAACGTTATTTTTTGAACATTTTTGTAGTTTTCCACGCTGAGGTTGTTGTTGAATTTGTTGGTGTTAACAATGTTATTTTTTGAACTTTTGTGTATTTTTCAATATTGAGGTTATTGTTGAATTTGTTGGTGTTATCAATGTTTTTTTGAACTTTTTCTCTTCTTCTAAAAGTTGAGGTTGTTGTTGAATTTGTTGGTGTTTTTCAATGTTGAGGTTGTTGTTGAATTTGTTGGTGATTTTCAATATTGGCGTTGTTGATGAATTTGTTGGTGTCTTTCAATATTGAGGTTGTTGTTGAATTATTTGGCGTTTTTCAATGTTGAGGTTTCTGTTGAATTTGCTGATGTTATCAATGTTTTTTTTTAACTTTTTATCTTCATTTAAATCTTGTGGTTGTTGTTGAATTAGTTTGTGCTTTGCAAGTTGGAGGTTGTTGTTGAATTTGTTTGTGTTATCATTGTTATTTTTCGAATTTTTTGTATTTTTCAATATTGAGGTTGATGTTGAATTTGTTGGTGTCTTTCAATTTTGAGGTTGTTGTTGAATTTGTTTGTCTTATTCAATGTTGTGGTTGTTCTTGAATTTGCTGGTGTTGTCAATGTTTTTTTTTGAACTTTTTATCTTCCTTCAAATGTTCAGGTTGTTGTTGAATTAGTTTGTGTTTTTCAAGTTTGAGGTTGTTCTTGAATTTGATGGTGTTTTTCAAAGTTGTGGTCCTTGTTGAATTTGTTGGTGATTTTTAATGTTGAGATTGTTGTTAAATTTGTTGGTTATTTTCAATATTGAGGTTGTTGTTGAATTTGTTGGTGTTATCAATGTTTATTTTGTTGAACTTTTTTGTATTTTTCAATGTTGAGGTTGTTGATGAATTTGTTGACGTTTTGCAATGTTGAGAATCTTTTTGAATTTGTTACTGATTTTCAATGTTGCGGTTGTTGTTGAATTTGTTGATGTTATCAATGTTATTTTTTGAAATTTTTTGTATTTATCAATGTTGAGGTTGTTGTTGAATTTGTTGGTGTTATCAATGTTTTTTTGATCTTTTTCTCTTCTTTTAAAAGTTGAGGTTTTTGTTGAATTTTTTTGTGTTTTTCATTATTGAGGTTGTTGTAGAATTTGGTGGTGACTTTTAATATTGTGGTTGTTGTCGAATTTGTTGTCGTTTTTCAATGTTGAGTTTCTTGTTGAATTTGTTGGTGTTATCAATGATTTTATTCAACTTTTTCTCTTTTTTTAAAAGTTGAGGGTGTTGTTGAATTTGTTGTTGTTTTTCAATGTTGAGCTTGTTGTAGAATTTGTTGATTTTTTTCAATATTGATGTTGTTGATGAATTTGTTGGCGTTTTTCAATGTTGAGGTTCTTCTTGAATTTGTTGCTGTCTTTCAATATTGAGGTAGTTGTTGAATTTCTTTGTGTTTTTCAATGTTGAGGTTGTTGTTGAATTTGTTGGTGTTATCAATGAAATTTTTGAACTTTTTCTCTTCTTTTAAAAGTTGAGGGTGTTGTTGAATTTGTTGGTGTTTTTCAATGTTGAGGTTGTTATTGAATTTGTTGGTGTTTATCAATATTGATGTTGTTGTTGAATTTGTTTGTCTTTTTCAATGTTGAGGTTGTAGTTGAATTTGCTGGTGTTGTCAATGTTTTTTTTTGAACTTTTTCTCTTCTTTTAAATGTTGAGGTTGTTGTTGAATTAGTTTGTGTTTTTCAAGTTTGAGATTGTTCTTGAATTTGTTGGTGTTTCTCAAAGTTGCGGTCCTTGTTGAATTTGTTGGTGATTTTTAATGTTGAGATTGTTTTTAAATTTGTTGGTTATTTTCAATATTGAGGTTGTTGTTGAATTTGTTGGTGTTATCAGTGTTAATTTTGTTGAACATTTTTGTATTTTTCAATGTTGAGGTTGTTGTTGAATTTGTTGACGTTTTGCAATGTTGAGAATCATTTTGAATTTGTTGCTGATTTTCAATGTTGAGGTTGTTGTTGAATTTGTTGGTGTTATCAATGTTATTTTTTGAACTTTTTTGTATTTATCAATGTTGAGGTTGTTGTTGAATTTGTTGGTGTTATCAATGTTTTTTTGATCTTTTTCTCTTCTTTTAAAAGTTGAGGTTGTTGTTGAATCTGTTGGTGCTTTTCAATGTTGAGGTTGTTGTTGAATTTGTTGGTGTTATCAATGTTATTTTTTGAACTTTTTGTATTTATCAATGTTGAGGTTGTTGTTGAATTTGTCGGCGTTTTTTAATGTTGAGGTTGTTGTTGAATTTGTTGGCGTTTTTCAATGTTGAGGTTGTTCTTGAATTTGTTGGTGATTTTCAATATTGATGTTGTTGAATTTGTTCGTGATTTTCAATGTTGAGCTTGTTGTTGAATTTGTTGGAGTTTTTCAAAGTTGTGGTCCTTGTTGAATTTGTTGGTCATTTACAATTTTGAGATTGTTATCAATGTTATTGTTTGAACATTTTTGTAGTTTTCCACGTTGAGGTTGTTGTTGAATTTGTTGGTGTTAACAATGTTATTTTTTGAACTTTTATGTATTTTTCAATATTGTGGTTATTGTTGAATTTGTTGGTGTTATCAATGTTTTTTTGAACTTTTTCTCTTCTTTTAATAGTTGAGGTTGTTGTTGAATTTGTTGGTGTTTTTCAATGTTGAGGTTGTTGTTGAATTTGTTGGTGATTTTCAATATTGACGTTGTTGATGAATTTGTTGGTGTCTTTCAATATTGAGGTTGTTTTTGAATTATTTGGCGTTTTTCAATGTTGAGGTTTCTGTTGAATTTGCTGGTGTTATCAATGTTTTTTTTAACTTTTTATCTTCAATTAAATCTTGTGGTTGTTGTTGAATTAGATTGTGTTTTTCAAGTTGGAGGTTGTTGTTGAATTTGTTTGTGTTATCATTGTTATTTTTCGAATTTTTTGTATTTTTCAATATTGAGGTTGTTGTTGAATTTGTTGGAGTTATCAATGATTTTTTTGAACTTTTTCTCTTCTTTTAAAAGTTGAGGGTGTTGTTGAATTTGTGGGTGTTTTTAAATGTTGAGGTTATTATTGAATTTGTTGGTGTTTTTCAATATTGATGTTGTTGTTGAATTTGTTTGTCTTTTTCAATGTTGAAGTTGTAGTTTAATTTGCTGGTGTTGTCAATGTTTTTTTTTGAACTTTTTATCTTCTTTTCAATGTTGAGATTGTTGTTGAATTAGTTTGTGTTTTTCAAGTTTGAGATTGTTCTTGAATTTGTTGGTGTTTTTCAAAGTTGCGGTCCTTGTTGAATTTGTTGGTGATTTTTAATGTTGAGATTGTTGTTAAATTTGTTGGTTATTTTCAATATTGTGGTTGTTGTTGAATTTGTTGGTGTTATCAATGTTTAGTTTGTTGAACTTTTTTGTATTTTTCAATGTTGAGGTTGTTGTTGAATTTGTTGACGTTTTGCAATGTTGAGAATCGTTTTGAATTTGTTGCTGATTTTCAATGTTGAGGTTGTTGTTGAATTTGTTTGTGTTATCAATGCTTTTTTTTGAACTTTTTTGTATTTATCAATGTTGAGGTTATTGTTGAATTTGTTGGTGTTATCAATATTTTTTTGATCTTTTTCTCTTCTTTTAAAAGTTGAGGTTGTTGTTGAATTTGGTGGTGTTTTTCAACTTTGAGGTTGTTGAAATTGTTGGTGATTTTCAATATTGTAGTTATTGTATTTGTTGATGATTTCCAATGTTGAGGTTGTTGTTGAACTTGGTGGTGACTTTCAATATTGAGGTTGTTGTCGAATCTGTTGGCGTTTTTCAATGTTGAGTTTCTTGTTGAATTTCTTGGTGTTATCAATTATTTTTTTGATCTTTTTCTCTTCTTTTAAAAGTTGAGGGTGTTGTTGAATTTGTTGGTGCTTTTCAACGTTGTGTTTTTCATTATTGAGGTTGTTGTTGAATTTGGTGGTGACTTTCAATATTGAGGTTGTTGTCGAATTTGTTGGTGTTTTTCAATGTTGAGTTTCTTGTTGAATTTGTTGGTGTTATCAATGATTTTTTTGATCTTTTTCTCTTCTTTTAAAAGTCGAGGTTGTTGTTGAAATTTTTTGTGTTTTTCATTATTGAGGTTGTTGTTGAATTTGGTGGTGACTTTCAATATTGAGGTTGTTGTCGAATTTGTTGGCGTTTTTCAATGTTGAGGTTCTTCTTGAATTTGTTGGTGCCTTTCAATATTGAGGTAGTTGTTGAATTTCTTTGTGTTTTTCAATGTTGAGGTTTCTGTTGAATTTGCTGGTGTTATCAATGTTTTTTTTCAACTTTTTATCTTCTTTTAAATTTTGAGGTTGTTGTTGAATTAGGTTGTGTTTTTCAAGTTTGAGGTTGTTGTTGAATTTGTTGGTGTTTTTCAATATTGAGGTTGTTGTTGAATTTGTTGGTGTTATCAATGTTTTTTTTGAACTTTTTCTCTTTTAAAAGTTGAGGTTGATGTTGAATTTGTTGATGATTTTCAATATTGTGGTTGTTGTTGAATTTGTTGGTGTTATCAATGTTTAGTTTGTTGAACTTTTTTGTATTTTTCAATGTTGAGGTTGTTGTTGAATTTGTTGACGTTTTGCAATGTTGAGAATCGTTTTGAATTTGTTGCTGATTTTCAATGTTGAGGTTGTTGTTGAATTTGTTTGTGTTATCAATGCTTTTTTTTGAACTTTTTTGTATTTATCAATGTTGAGGTTATTGTTGAATTTGTTGGTGTTATCAATATTTTTTTGATCTTTTTCTCTTCTTTTAAAAGTTGAGGTTGTTGTTGAATTTGGTGGTGTTTTTCAACTTTGAGGTTGTTGAAATTGTTGGTGATTTTCAATATTGAAGTTATTGTATTTGTTGATGATTTCCAATGTTGAGGTTGTTGTTGAACTTGGTGGTGACTTTCAATATTGAGGTTGTTGTCGAATTTGTTGGCGTTTTTCAATGTTGAGTTTCTTGTTGAATTTCTTGGTGTTAACAATTATTTTTTTGATCTTTTTCTCTTCTTTTAAAAGTTGAGGGTGTTGTTGAATTTGTTGGTGCTTTTCAACGTTGTGTTTTTCATTATTGAGGTTGTTGTTGAATTTGGTGGTGACTTTCAATATTGAGGTTGTTGTCGAATTTGTTGGTGTTTTTCAATGTTGAGTTTCTTGTTGAATTTGTTGGTGTTATCAATGATTTTTTTGATCTTTTTCTCTTCTTTTAAAAGTCGAGGTTGTTGTTGAAATTTTTTGTGTTTTTCATTATTGAGGTTGTTGTTGAATTTGGTGGTGACTTTCAATATTGAGGTTGTTGTCGAATTTGTTGGCGTTTTTCAATGTTGAGGTTCTTCTTGAATTTGTTGGTGCCTTTCAATATTGAGGTAGTTGTTGAATTTCTTTGTGTTTTTCAATGTTGAGGTTTCTGTTGAATTTGCTGGTGTTATCAATGTTTTTTTTCAACTTTTTATCTTCTTTTAAATTTTGAGGTTGTTGTTGAATTAGGTTGTATTTTTCAAGTTTGAGGTTGTTGTTGAATTTGTTGGTGTTTTTCAATATTGAGGTTGTTGTTGAATTTGTTGGTGTTATCAATGTTTTTTTTGAACTTTTTCTCTTTTAAAAGTTGAGGTTGATGTTGAATTTGTTGGTTTTTTTCATTGTTGAGATGATTGTTGAATTTGTTGGTGTTATCTATTTTTTTAATTGAACTTTTTTGTATTTTTCAACGTAAAGGTTGTTGTTCAATTTGATGCTGATTTTCAATGTTGAGGTTGATGTTGAATTTCTTGGTGTTTTTCAATGTTGAGGTTGTTGTTGAATTTGTTGGTAACTTTCAATATTGTTGGTGTTATCAATGTTTTTTTTGAAATTTTTCTCTTCTTTTAGAAGTTGAGGGTGTTGTTGAATTTGTTGCTGCTTTTCAATGTTGAGGTTGTTGTTGCCTTTGTTTGTGACTTTTTTGTAGTTTTACATGATGAGGTTGTTGTTGAATTTGTTGTTGTTTTTCAATGTTGAGGTTGTTGAATTTGTTGGTGATATTCATTCTTGAGGTTGTTGTTGAATTTTTTGGTGATTTTCAATGTTGAGTTTGTTGTTGAATTTGTTGATGATTTTCAATGTTGAGGTTGTTGTTGAATTTGTTTGTGTCTTTCAATGCTGAGGTTGTTGTTGAATTTGTTGGTATTTTTCAATTTTGAGGTTGTTGTTGAATTTGTTGGTGATTTTCAATATTGACGTTGTTGATGAATTTGTTGGTGTCTTTCAATATTGAGGTTGTTGTTGAATTGTTTGGCGTTTTTCAATGTTGAGGTTTCTGTTGAATTTGCTGGTGTTATCAATGTTTTTTTTAAACTTTTTATCTTCATTTAAATCTTGTGGTTGTTGTTGAATTAGTTTGTGTTTTTCAAGCTGGAGGTTGTTGTTGAATTTGTTTGTGTTATCATTGTTATTTTTCGAATTTTTTGTATTTTTCAATATTGAGGTTGATGTTGAATTTGTTGGTGTTATCAATGATTTTTTTGAACTTTTTCTCTTCTTTTAAAAGTTGAGGGTGTTGTTGAATTTGTTGGTGTTTTTCAATGTTGAGGTTGTTGTTGAATTTGTTGGTGTCTTTCAATATTGAGGTTGTTGTTGAATTAGTTGGTATTTTTCAATTTTGAGGTTGTTGTTGAATTTGTTGGTGATTTTCAATAATGAGGTTGTTGTTGAATTTGTTGGTGATTTTCAATGTTGAGATTGTTGTTGAATTTGTTGGTGCTATCAATGTTTTTTTTGAACTTTTTCTCTTCTTTTAAATGTTGAGGTTGTTGTTCAAATTGTGAGAGTTTTTCAATGTTGAGGTTGTTGTTGCTTTTGTTTCTGACTTTCAATATAGAGGTTGTTGTTGAATTTGTTGTTTTTATCAATGTTCTTTTTTTTAACTTTTTTGTAGTTTTAAATGTCGAGGTTGTTGTTGAATTTGTTGGTGTTTTTCAATGTTGAGGTTGTTGAATAGTTTGGTGTTATTCATTCTTGAGGTTGTTGTTGAACTTGTTGGTGATTTTCAATGTTGAGGTTGCAGTTGAATTTGTTGGTGTTTTGCAATGTTGAGGTTGTTGTTGAATTTGATGATGATTTTCAATATTGAGGTTGTTGTTGAATTTGTTGGTGTTTGCAATGTTATTTTTTGAACTTTTATGTATTTTTCAATCTTGAGGTTGTTGTTGAATTTATTGGGTTTTTTCACTGTTAAGGTTGTTGTTGAATTTGTTGGTGTTTTTGATTGTTGAGGTTGTTGTTGAATTTGTTGCTGTTTTTCAATGTTGAGGTTGTTGTTGAATTTGTTAGTGTTATCAATGTTATTTTTTGAACTTTTTTTATTCCTTGAAAGTTGAGATTGTTGCTAAATTTGTTTGTTTTTTTCAATGTTCAGGTTGTTATTGAATTTGTTGGTGTTTTTCAATGTTGAGGTTGTTTTTGAAATTGTTGGTGTTTTCAATGTTATTTTTTGAAATTTTATGTAATTTTCAATGTTGAGATTGTTGTTGAATTTATTGGTGTTTTTCAATGTTAAGTTTGTTGATGAATTTGTTGGTGATTTTCAATGTTGAAGCTGTTGTTGAATTTGTAGGTCATTTTCAATATTGAGGTTGTTGTAGAATTTTTGGTGTTATCAATGTAATTTTTTGACCATTTTTGAATTTTTGAAAGTTGAGATTGTTGTTGAATTTGTTGGTGTTTTTCAATGTTGAGGTTGTTGATGAATTTGTTGGTGTTGTTCAATGTTGAGGTTGTTGTTGTATTTGTTGGTGATTTTCAATATTGAGGTTCATGTTGAATTTCTTGGCGTTTTTCAATGTTCTGGTTGCTGTTGAATTTGTTGGTGATTTTCAATGTTGAGGTTGTTGTTGAATTTGTTGGTGTCTTTCAATGTTGAGGTTGTTGTTGAATTTGCTGGTGTTTTTCAACGTTGAGGTTGTTGTTGAATTTCTTGTTGTTATCAATGTTATTTTTGAACTTTTACTCTTCTTTTAAAAGTTGAGGTTGCTGTAGAATTTTTTGGTGTTTTTCAATGTTGAGCTTGTTGTTGAATTTTTATGTTTCTTTCAATGTTGAGGTTGATGTTGAATTTGTTGGTGATTTTCAGTATTGAGGTTGTTGTTGAATTTGTTGGCGTTTTTCAATGTTGAGATTGTTGTTGAATTTGTTGCTGATTTTTAATGTTGAGGTCGTTGTTGAACTTGGTGGTGTCTTTCAATATTGAGGTTGTTGTTGAATTTGTTGGTGTTTTTCAATGTTGAGGTTGTTGTTGAATTTGTTGGTGAGTTTCAATATTGAGGTTGTTGTTGAATTTGTTGGTGTTTTTCAATGTTGAGGTTGTTGTTGAATTTGTTGGTGAGTTTCAATATTGAGGTTGTTGTTGAATTTGTTGGTGTTATTCAATGTTGATGTTGTTGTTGAATTTGTTGGTGTTTTTCAATATCAGGTTGTTGTTGAATTTGTTGGTTTTATCAATTTTATTTTTTGCTCTTTTTTGTTTTTTTCAATGTTGAGGTTGTTGTTGAATACGTTGGTCCTTTTCAATGTTGAGGTTGTTAAATTTTTGGGTGTTTTTCAATGTTGAGGTTGTTGTTAAATTTGCTGGTGTTTTTCAATGTTGAGGTTGTTGTTTAATTTGTTGATGATTTTCAGTATTGATTTTGTTGTTGAATTTGTTGGTGTGATCAATTTTATCTTTTGAAATTTTTTGTCGTTTTCAATTTTGAGGTTGTTTTTGAATTTGTTGGCTTTTGTCAAGGTTGAGATTGTTGTTGAATTTGTTGGTGTAATCAATGTTTTTTTTTAAATTTTCTCCTCTTTTAAAACTTGAGGTTGTTGTTGAATTTGTTGGTGTTTTTCAATGTTGAGGTTGTTGTTAAATTTGTGGGTGATTTTCAATGTTGAGGTTGTTGTTGAATTTGTTGTTGATTTTCAATGTTGAGTTTGATGTTGAATTCGTTGTTGTTATCAATGCTATTTTTTTGAACTTTATGTATTTTTCAATGTTGAGGTTTTTGTTGAACTTGCTAATATTATCAATGTTTTTTTCGAACTTGTTTGTATTATTTAATGTTGAGGTTGTTGTTTAATTTGTTATTGTTATAAATGTTTTTTTTTAACCTTTTCTCTTCTTTTAAATGTTCAGGTTGTTGTTGAATTTTTATTATTTTTCAATGATGCGGTTGTTGAATTTTTTGTGTTTTTCATAGTTGAGGTTGTTGTTGAATTTGTTGCTGATTTTCATTGTTGAGGTTGCTGTTGAATTTATTGGTGTTTTACAATGTTGCGGTTTTTGTTGAATTTGTCGGTGATTTTCAATATTGTGGTTCATGTTGAACTTTTCATGTTTTTCAATGTTGATGTTGTTGTTGAATTTACTGGTGATTTTCAAAATTGAAGTTGTTGAATTTGTTGTTCATTTTAAATGTTGAGGTTGTTGTTGAATATGTTGGTGTTTTTCAATGTTGATGTTGTTGAATTTGTTGGTATTTTGCAATGTTGATGTTGTTGTTGAATTTGTTGGTGTTATCAATGTTATTATTTGAACTTTTTTGTATTTTTCAATATTGAGGTTGTTGTTGAATTTGTTGGTGATTTTCAATATTGATGTTGTTGAATTTTTTGGTGATTTTCAATGTTGAGGTTGTTGTTGAATTTGATGGTGATTTTCAATATTGATGTTGAATTTGTTGGTAATTTTCAATATTGATGTTGAATTTGTTGGCGTCTTTCAATGTTGAGGTTGTTGTTGAATTACTTCGTGTTATCAATGTTTTTATTGAACTTTTTCTCTTCTTTTAAAAGTTGAGGTTATTGTTGAATTTGTTGGTGTTTTTCAATGTTTAGCTTGTTGTTGAAATTGTAAGTTGTTTTCAATGTTGAGGTTCTTTTTGAATTTGTTAGTGTTTTTCAATGTGGAGGTTGATGTTGAATTTGTTGGTGATTTTCAGTATCTCGGATGTTGTTGAATTTGTTGGCGTTTTTCAATGTTGAGGTTGTGGTCGAATTTGTTGCTGATTTTCAATGTTGAGGTCGTTGTTGAACTTGTTGGTGTCTTTCAATATTGGGGTTGTTGTTGAATTTGTTGGTGTTTTTCAATTTTGAGGTTGTTGTTGAATTTGTTGGTGATTTTCTATATTGAGGTTGTTGTTGAATTTGTTGGTATTATCAATGTTATCTTTTGAACTTTTTTGTTTTTTTCAATGTTGAGGTTGTTGTTGAATTTGTTGGTATTTTTCAATGTTGAGGTTGTTGTTGAATATGTTGGAGTTTTTCAATGTTGAGGTTGTTGTTGAATTTGTTGGTGTTATCAATGTTTTTTTTGAAATTTTTCTCTTCTTTTAAAAGTTGAGGGTGTTGTTGAATTTGTTGCTGTCTTTCAATGTTGAGGTTGTTGTTGCTTTTGTTTGTGACTTTTTTGAAGTTTTAAATGATGACTGTTGTTGAATTTGTTGGTGTTTTTCAATGTTGATGTTGTTGAATTATGTTGGTGTTATTCATTCTTGAGGTTGTTGTTGATTTTTTTGGTGATTTTCAATGTTGAGGTTGTTGTTGAATTTGTCGGTGTTATCAATATTTTTTTAAAAACTTTTTTGTACTTTTAAAAGTTGAGGTTGTTGTTGAATTTGGTGGTGTTTTTCAATTTTGAGGTTGTTTAAATTGTTGGTGTTTTCAATATTGAAGTTATTGTATCTGTTGATGATTTTCAATGTTGAGGTTGTTGTTGAATTTGTTAGTGTCTTTCAATACTGAGGTTGTTGTTGAATTTGTTGGTATTTATCAATGTTGAGGTTGTTGTTGAATTTGTTGGTGTTATCAATGTTATTTTTTTAACTTTTTTGTATTTATCAATGTTGAGGTTGTTGTTGAATATGTTGGTATTTTTCAATGTTGAGGTTGCTGTTGAACTTGTTTGTGTTTTTGATTGTTGAGGTTGTTGTTGAATTTGTTGACGTTTTGCAATGTTGAGAATCTTTCTGAATTTGTTGCTGATTTTCAATATTGAGGTTGTTGTTGAATTTGTTGGTGTTATCAATGTTTTTTTTGAAATTTTTCTCTTCTTTTAAAAGTTGAGGGTGTTGTTGAATTTGTTGCTGTTTTTCAATATTGAGGTTGTTGTTGCTTTTGTTTGTGACTTTTTTGCAGTTTTCAATGATGAGGTTGTTGTTGAATTTGTTGGTGTTTTTCAATGTTGAGGTTGTTGAATTTGTTGGTGTTATTCATTCTTGAGGTAGTGGTTGAATTTTTTGGTGATTTTCAATGTTGAGGTTGTTGTTGAATTTGTTGATGATTTTCAATGTTGAGGTTGCTTTTGAATTTGTTGGTGTTTTGCAATGTTGAGGTTGTTGTTGAATTTGATGATGATTTTCAATATTGAGGTTGTTGTTGAATTTGTTGGTGTTTGCAATGTTATTTTTTGAACTTTTATGTATTTTTCAATCTTGAGGTTGTTGTTGAATTTATTGGGTTTTTTCACTGTTAAGGTTGTTGTTGAATTTGTTGGTGTTTTTGATTGTTGAGGTTGTTGTTGAATTTGTTGCTGTTTTTCAATGTTGAGGTTGTTGTTGAATTTGTTAGTGTTATCAATGTTATTTTTTGAACTTTTTTTATTCCTTGAAAGTTGAGATTGTTGCTAAATTTGTTTGTTTTTTTCAATGTTCAGGTTGTTATTGAATTTGTTGGTGTTTTTCAATGTTGAGGTTGTTTTTGAAATTGTTGGTGTTTTCAATGTTATTTTTTGAAATTTTATGTAATTTTCAATGTTGAGATTGTTGTTGAATTTATTGGTGTTTTTCAATGTTAAGTTTGTTGATGAATTTGTTGGTGATTTTCAATGTTGAAGTTGTTGTTGAATTTGTAGGTCATTTTCAATATTGAGGTTGTTGTAGAATTTTTGGTGTTATCAATGTAATTTTTTGACCATTTTTGAATTTTTGAAAGTTGAGATTGTTGTTGAATTTGTTGGTGTTTTTCAATGTTGAGGTTGTTGATGAATTTGTTGGTGTTGTTCAATGTTGAGGTTGTTGTTGTATTTGTTGGTGATTTTCAATATTGAGGTTCATGTTGAATTTCTTGGCGTTTTTCAATGTTCTGGTTGCTGTTGAATTTGTTGGTGATTTTCAATGTTGAGGTTGTTGTTGAATTTGTTGGTGTCTTTCAATGTTGAGGTTGTTGTTGAATTTGCTGGTGTTTTTCAACGTTGAGGTTGTTGTTGAATTTCTTGTTGTTATCAATGTTATTTTTGAACTTTTACTCTTCTTTTAAAAGTTGAGGTTGCTGTAGAATTTTTTGGTGTTTTTCAATGTTGAGCTTGTTGTTGAATTTTTATGTTTCTTTCAATGTTGAGGTTGATGTTGAATTTGTTGGTGATTTTCAGTATTGAGGTTGTTGTTGAATTTGTTGGCGTTTTTCAATGTTGAGATTGTTGTTGAATTTGTTGGTGTTATCAATGTTTTTTTTGAACTTTTTCTCTTTTAAAAGTTGAGGTTGTTGTTGAATTTGTTGTTTTTTTCATTGTTGAGATGATTGTTGAATTTGATGGTGTTATCTATTTTTTTAATTGAACTTGTTTGTATTTTTCAAAGTAAAGGTTGTTGTTGAATTTGTTGATGATTTTCAATGTTGAGGTTGATGTTGAATTTGTTGGTGTTTTTCAATGTTGAGGTTGTTGTTGAATTTGTTGGTGACTTTCAATATTGTGGTTGTTGTTGAATTAGTTGGTGTTATCAATGTTTTTTTTGAAATTTTTCTCTTCTTTTAAAAGTTGAGAGTGTTGTTGAATTTGTTGCTGTTTTTCAATGTTGAGGTTGTTGTTGCTTTTGTTTGTGAGTTTTTTGTAGTTTTAAATGATGAGGTTGTTGTTGAATTTGTTGGTGTTTTTCAATGTTGTGGTTGTTGAATTTGTTGGTGTTATTCATTCTTGAGGTTGTTTTTGAATTTTTTGGTGATTTTCAATGTTGAGGTTGTTGTTGAATTTGTTGATGATTTTCAATGTTGAGGTTGTTGTTGAATTTGTTGGTGTTATCAATATTTTTTTAAAAACATTTTTTGTGCTTTTAAAAGTCGAGGTTGTAGTTGAATTTGGTTTTGTTTTTCCATTTTGAGGTTGTTGAAATTGTTGGTGATTTTCAATATTGAAGTTATTGAATTTGTTGATGATTTTCAATGTTGAGGTTGTTGTTGAATTTGTTAGTGTCTTTCAATACTGAGGTTGTTGTTGAATTTGTTGGTATTTTTCAATGTTGAGGTTGTTGTTGAATTTGTTGGTGATTTTGAATGTTGAGGTTTTGTTGAATTTGCTGGTGTTATCAATATCATTTTTTGAACTTTGTTGTATTTTTCAATGTTGAGGTTGTTGTTGAATTTTTTGGTTTTATCAATGTTATTATTTGAACTTTTTTGTACTTTTCAATAATGAGGTTGTTCTTGAATTTGTTGGTGATTTTGAATGTTGAGGTTGTTGTTGAATTTGTTGGTGTCTTTCAATATTGAGGGTGTTAATTAATTTGTTGGCGTCTTTCAATGTTGAGGTTGTTGTTGAATTTCTTGGTGTTATCAATGTTTTTATTGAACTTTTTGTCTTCTTTTAAAAGTTTGAGGTTGTTGTTGAATTTGTTGGTGATTTTCAATGTTGAGCTTGTTGTTGAATTTGTAGGTTTTTTTTCAATTTTGAGGTTGTTGTTGAATTTGTTGGTGTTTTGCAATGTTGTGGTTGATGTTGAATATGTTGGTGATTTTTTGTTGGTGCTTTTCAATATTGAGGTTGCTGTTGAATTTGTTGGCTATTTTCAATGTTGAGATTGTTGTTGAATTTGTTACTGATTTTCAATGTTGAGGTCGTTGTTGAATTTGTTGGTGTTTTTCATTGTTGAGGTTGTTGTTGAATTTGTCGCTGTTTTTCAATGTTGAGGTTGTTTTTGAACTTGTTGGTGTTATCAATGTTTTTTGTTGAACTTGTTTGTACTTTTAAAGTTGCGGTTGTTGGTGAATTTGTTAGTGTTTTACAATGTTGAGATTGTTGTTGCATTTGATGGGTTTTTTTTCCATGTTGTGGTTGTTGTTGAATTTATTGGTGTTTTTCAATGTTGAGGTTGTTGTTGAATTTGTTGGTCATTTTTAATGTTGACGTTCTTGTTGAATATGTTGGTGTCTTTCCATATTGAGGTTGCTGTTGAATATGTTGGTGTTTTTCAATGTTGAGGTTGTTGAATTTGTTGGTATTTTTCATTGTTGAGGTTGTTGTTGAATTTGTTGCTGTTTTTCAATGTTGAGGTTGTTGTTGAATTTGTTGGTGTCATCAATGTTGCTATTTGAACTTTTTTGTATTTTTCAATATTGAGGTTGTGGTTGAATTTGTTGGTGATTTTCAATATTGTTGTTGTTCAATTTGTTGGTGATTTTCAATGTTAAGGTTGTTGTTGAATTTGTTGGTGTTTTTCAATGTTGAGGTTGTTGTTGAATTTGTTGGTGTCTTTCAATATTGAGGTTGCTATTTGAGTTTGTTGTCGTCTTTCAATGTTGAGGTTGTTGCTGAATTTCTTGTTGTTATCAATGTTTTTATTGAACTTTTTCTCATCTTTTAAAAGTTGAGGTTGTTGTTGAATTTGTTGGTGTTTTTCAAAGTTGAGCTTGTTGTTGAAATTGTAAGTTTTTTTCAATGTTGAGGTTGTTTTTAAATTTGTTACTGTTTTTCAATGTGGAGGTTGATGTTGAATTTGTTGGTGATTTTCAATGTTGAGGTTGTTGTTGACTTTGTTGATGAATTTGTTGGTGTTATCAATGTCATTTTTTGAACTTTTTTGTATTTTTCAATGTTGAGGTTGTTGTTGAGTTTGTTGGTGTAATCAATGTTATTACTCGAGCTTTTTTGTATTTTTCAATATTGAGGTTGTTTTTGAATTTGATGGCGTTTTTCAATGTTGAGGTTGTTGTTGAATTTGTTGGTGATATTCAATATTGATGTTGTTGAATTTGTTGGTGATTTTCAATGCTGAGGTTGTTGTTGAATTTGTTGGTGTCTTTCAATGTTGAGGTTGTTGTTGAATTTCTTGGTATTATCAGTGTTTTCATTGAACTTTTTCTCTTCTATTAAAAGTTGAGGCTGTTGTTGAATTTGTTGGTGCTTTTCAATGTTGAGCTTGTTGTTGAATTTGAACGTTTTTTTGAATTTTGAGGTTGTTGTTGTAATTGTTGGTGTTTTTCAATGTTGTGGTTGATGTTGAATTTGTTGGTGATTTTTTGTTGGTGATTTACAATATTTTGGTTGTTGTTGAAATTTTTGGCGCTTTTCAATGTTGAGATTGTTGTTGAATTTGTTACTGATTTTCAATGTTGAGGTCGTTGTTGAATTGGTTGGTTTTTTCATTGTTGAGGTTGTTGTTGAATTTGTCGCTGTTTTTCAATGTTGAGGTTGTTGTTGAACTTGTTGGTGTTATCAATGTTTTTTGTTGAACTTGTTTGTACTTTTTAATGTTGCGGTTGTTGGTGAATTTGTTGGTGTTTTACAATGTTGAGTTTGTTGTTGAATTTGTTGGTTTTTTTTCCATGTTGTTGTTGTTGTTGAATTTATTGGTGTTTTTCAATGTTGAGTTTGTTGTTGAATTTGTAGCTGATTTTCAATGTTGAGGTCGTTGTTGAACTTGGTGTTGTCTTTCAATATTGGGGTTGTTGTTGAATTTGTTGGTGTTTTTCAATTTTGAGGTTTTTGTTGAATTTGTTGGTGGCTTTCAATATTGAGGTTGTTGTTGAATTTGTTGGTATTATCAATGTTATCTTTTGAACTTTTTGTATTTTTCAATGTTGAGGTTGTTGTTGAATTTGTTGGTATTTTTCAATGCTGAGGTTGTTGAATTTGTTGGTGTTTTTCAATGCTGAGGTTGTTCATGAAGTTGTTGGTGTTATCAATGTCATTTTTTGAACTTTTTTGTATTTTTCAATGTTGAGGTTGTTGTTGAATTTATTGGTGTTTTCAATGTTATTACTTGAACTTTTTTGTTTTTTCAATATTGAGGTTGTTGTTGAATTTGTTGGTGTTATCAATGTTATTTTTTGAACTTTTTGTATTTTTCAATGTTGAGGTTGTTGTTGATTTTGTTAGTATTTTTTAATGTTGAGGTTGTTGTTGAATTTGTTTGTATTTTTCATTGTTGAGGTTGTTGTTGATTTTGTTGGTGTTATCAATGTTATTTTTTGAACTTTTATTTATTTTTGAAAGTGGAGCTTATTGTTGAATTTGTTGTTTTTTTTCAATATTTAGGTTATTGTTTGAATTTGTTGCTGATTTTCAATGTTGAGGTTGTTGTTGAATTTGTTGGAGTCTTTCAATATTGAGGTTGTTGTTGAATTTGTTGGTGTTTTTCAATGTTGAGGTTGTTGTTTATTTTGTTGGTGACTTTCAATATTGAGGTTGTTGTTGAATTTGTTGGCGTTTTTCAATGTTGAGGTGGTTGTTGAATTTGTTGTTCTTATCAATGTATTTTTTGAACTTTTTCTCTTTTAAAAGTTGAGGTTGTTGTTGAATTTGTTGGTGTTTTTCAATGTTGAGGTTGTTGTTGAATTTGTTGGCGTTTTTCAATATTGAGGTTGTTGTTGAATTTGTTGGTGATTTTCAATATTGATGTTGTTGAATTTGTTGGTGATTTTCAATGTTGAGGTTGTTGTTGAATTTGTTGGTGCCTATATAATATTCAGGTTGCTGTTGAATTTGTTGGTGTTTTTCAATATTGAGGTTGTTGTTGAATTTGTTGGTATTATCAATGTTATCTTTTGAACTTTTTTGTATTTTTCAATGTTGAGGTTGTTGTTGAATTTGTTGGTATTATTCAATGCTGAGGTTGTTGAATTTGTTGGTGTTTTTCAATGTTGAGGTTGTTGTTGAATTTGTTGGTGATTTTCAATGTTGAGGTTGTTGTTGAATTTTTTGGTGTTATCAATGTCATTTTTTGAACTTTTTTGTATTTTTCAATGTTGAGGTTGTTGTTGAATTTGTTGTTGTTATCAATGTTATTAATTGAACTTTTAAGTATTTTTCAATATTGAGTTTGTTTTTGAATTTGTTGGCGTTTTTCAATGTTGAGGTTGTTGTTGATTTTGTTGGTGATATTCAATATTGATGTTGTTGAATTTGTTGGTCATTTTAAATGTTGAGGTTGTTGTTGAATATTTTGGTGTCTTTCAATATCGAGGTTGCTATTGAATATGTTGGTGTTTTTCAATATTGAGGTTGTTGTTGTATTTGTTGGTATTATCAATGTTATCTTTTGAACTTTTTTGTATTTTTCAATGTTGAGGTTGTTGTTGAATTTGTTGGTGATTTTCAATGTTGAGGTTGTTGTTGAATTTGTTCGTGTTATCAATGTCATTTTTTGAACTTTTTTGTATTTTTCAATGTTGAGGTTGTTGTTGAATTTGTTGGTGTTAACAATGTTATTACTTGAACTTTTTTGTATTTTTCAATCTTGAGTTTTTTTTTGAATTTGTTGGCGTTTTTCAATGTTGAGGTTGTTGTTGAAATTGTTGGTGATATTCAATATTGATGTTGTTGAATTTGTTGATCATTTTAAATGTCGAGGTTGTTGTTGAATATGTTGGTGTCTTTCAATATTGAGGATGCTGTTGAATATGTTGGTGTTTTTCAATGTTGAGGTTGTTGAAATTGTTGCTGTTTTTCAGTGTTGAGGTTGTTGTTGAATTTGTTGGTGTCATCAATGTTGTTATTTGAACTTTTTTGTATTTTTCAATATTGAGGTTGTTGTTGAATTTGTTGGTGATTTTCAATATTGATGTTGTTCAATTTGTTGGTGATTTTCAATGTTCAGGTTGTTGTTGAATTTGTTGGTGTCTTTCAATATTGAGGTTGCTATTGAATTTGTTGTCGTCATTCAATGTTGAGGTTGTTGTTGAATTTCTTGGTGTTTTCAATGTTTTTATTGAACGTTTTCCCTTCTTTTAAAAGTTGAGGTTTTTGTTGAATTTGCTGGTGTTTTTCAATGTTGATCTTGTTGTTGAAATTTTAAATTTTTTTCAATGTTGAGGTTGCTTTTGAATTAGTTAGTGTTTTTCAATGTGGAGGTTGATGTTGAATTTGTTGGTGATTTTCAATAACGAGGTTGTTGTTGAATTTGTTGGCGTTTTTCAATGTTGAGGTTGTTGTTGAATTTGTTGCTGATTTTCAATGTTTGAAGTCGTTGTTGAACTTTTTGGTGTCTTTCAATGTAGAGGTTGTTGTTGAATTTGTTGTTGTTATCAATGTATTTTTTGAACTTTTTCTCTTTTAAAAGTTGAGGTTGTGGTTGAATTTGTGGGTGTTTTTCAATGTTGAGGTTGTTGTTGAATTTGTTGGTGATTTTCAATGTTGAGGTTGTTGTTGAATTTGTTGGTGTCTTTCAATATTGAGGTTGCTATTGAATTTGTTGGCGTCTTTCAATGTTGAGGTTGTTGTTGAATTTGTTGTTGATTTTGAATGTTGAGTTTGATGTTGAATTCGTTGTTGTTATCAATGCTATTTTTTCAACTTTTTGTATTTTTCAGTGTTGAGGTTGTTGTTGAATTTGTTGATGTTATCAATGTTATTTTTTGAACTTCTTTGTATTATTTAATGTTGAGGTTGTTGTTTAATTTTTTGTTGTTATCCATGTTTTTTTTGAACTTTTCTCTTCTTTTAAAAGTTGAGGTTGTTGTTGAATTTGTTAGTGTTTTTCAGTGTTGCGGTTGTTGAATTTTTTGTGTTTTTCATTGTTGAGGTTGTTGTTGAATTTGTTGCTGTTTTTCATTGTTGAGGTTGCTGTTGAATTTGTTGGTGTTTTTCAATGTAGCTGTTTTTGTTGAATTTGTTGTTGACTTTCAATATTGTGTTTGCTCTTGAATTTGTTGGCGTCTTTCAATGTTGAGGTTGTTGTTGAATTTCTTGGTGTTATCAAAGATTTTAATGAACTTTTTCTCTTTTAAAAGTTGAGGTTGTTGTTGAATTTGTTGGTGTTTTTCAATGTTGAGCTTGTTGTTGAAATTGTAAGCTTTTTTCAATGTTGATGTTGTTTTTGAATTTGTTAGTGTTTTTCAATGTGGAGGTTGATGTTGAATTTTTTGGCGTTTTTCAATGTTGAGGTTCTTGTTGAATTTGTAGCTGATTTTCAATTTGAGGTCGTTGTTGAACATGTTGGTGTCTTTCAATATTGGGGTTGTTGTTGAATTTGTTGGTGTTTTTCAATATTGAGGTTGTTGTTGAATTTGTTGGTATTATCAATGTTATCTTTTGAACTTTTTTGTATTTTTCAATGTTGAGGTTGTTTTTGAATTTGTTGGTATTTTTCAATGCTGAGGTTGTTGAATTTGTTGGTGTTTTTCAATGTTGAGGTTGTTGTTGAATTTGTTGGTGATTTTCAATGTTGAGGTTGTTGTTGAATTTTTTGGTGTTATCAATGTCATTTTTTGAACTTTTTTGTATTTTTCAATGTTGAGGTTGTTGTTGAATTTGTTGGTGTTATCAATGTTATTACTTGAACTTTTTTGTATTTTTCAATATTGAGTTTGTTTTTGAGTTTGTTGGCGTTTTTCAATGTTGAGGTTGTTGTTGAATTTTTTGGTGATATTCAATATTGATGTTGTTGAATTTGTTGGTCATTTTAAATGTTGATGTTGTTGTTGAATTTGTTGGTGTCTTTCAATATGAGGTTGTTGTTGAATTTGTTGGTGTTTTTCAATGTTGAGGTTGTTGTTGAATTTGTTGGTGCCTTTCAATATTGAGCTTGTTGATGAATTTGTTGGCGTTTTTCTATGTTGAGGTTGTTGTTGAATTTGTTGTCGTTATCAATGTATTTTTTGAACTTTTTCTCTTTTAAAAGTTGAGGTTGTTGTTGAATTTGTTGGTGTTTTTCAATGTTGAGATTGTTGTTGAATTTGTTGGCGTTTTTCAATGTTGTGGTTGTTGTTGAATTTGTTGGTGCTATCAATGTTTTTATTGAACTTTTTTTCTTCCTTTGAAAGTTGAGGTTGTTGTTGAATTTGTTGATGTTTTTCAATGTTGATCTTGTTGTTGAAATTGTAAGTTTTTTTTCAATGTTGAGGTTGTTTTGAATTTGTTAGTGTTTTTCAATGTGGAGGTTGTTGTTGAATTTGTAGCTGATTTTCAATTTGAGGTCGTTGTTGAACATGTTGGTGTCTTTCAATATTGGGGTTGTTGTTGAATTTGTTCGTGTTTTTCAATATTGAGGTTGTTGTTGAATTTGATGGTATTATCAATGTTATCTTTTGAACTTATTTGTATTTTTCAATGTTGAGGTTGTTGTTGAATTTGTTGGTATTTTTCAATGCTGACGTTGTTGAATTTGTTGGTGTTTTTCAACTTTGAGGTTGTTGTTGAATTTGTTGGTGATTATCAATGTTGAGGTTGTTGTTGAATTTGTTGGTGTTATCAATGTCATTATTTGAACTTTTTTGTATTTTTCAATGTTGAGGTTTGTGTTGAATTTGCTGGTGTTATCAATGTTATTACTTGAACTTTTTTTATTTTTCAATATTGAGTTTGTTTTTGAATTTGTTGGCGTTTTTTAATGTTGAGGTTGTTGTTGAAATTGATGGTGATATTCAATATTGATGTTTTTGAATTTGTTGGTCATTTTAAATGTTGAAGTTGTTGTTCAATATGTTGGTGTCTTTCAATATTGGGGTTGCTGTTGAATATGTTGGTGTTTTTCAATGTTGAGGTTGTTGAATTTGTTGGTATTTTTCATTGTTGAGGTTGTTGTTGAATTTCTCGCTGTTTTTCAATGTTGAGGTTGTTGTTGAATATGTTGGTGTCATCAATGTTGTTATTTCAACTTTTTTGTATTTTTCAATATTGAGGTTGTTCAATTTGTTGGTGATTTTCAATGCTGAGTTTGTTGTTGAATTTGTTGGTGATTTTCAATATTGATGTTGTAGAATTTGTTGGTGATTTTCAATGTTGAGATTGTTGTTGAATTTGTTGGTGTCTTTCAATATTGAGGTTGCCATTGAATTTGTTGGCGTCATTAAATGTTGAGGTTGTTGTTGAATTTCTTGGTGTTATCAATGTTTTATTGAACGTTTTCTCTTCTTTTAAAAGTTGAGGTTGTTGAATTTGTTGGTGTTTTTCAATATTGAGGTTGTTGTTGAATTTGTTGGTATTATCACTGTTATCTTTTGAACGTATTTGTATTTTTCAATGTTGAGGTTGTTGTTGAATTTGTTGGTATTTTTCAATGCTGAGGTTGTTGAATTTGTTGGTGTTTTTCAACTTTGAGGTTGTTGTTGAAATTGTAAGTTTTTTTCAATGTTGAGGTTGCTTTTGAAGTTGTTAGTGTTTTTCAATGTGGAGGTTGATTGTTGAATTTGTTGGTGATTTTCAATAATGAGGTTGTTGTTGAATTTGTTGGCGTTTTTCAATGTTGAGGTTGTTGTTGAATTTGTTGCTGATTTTCAATGTTGAAGTCGTTGTCGAACATGTTGGTGTCATTCAATGTTGAGGTTGTTGTTGAATTTGTTGGTGTTTTTCAATATTGAGGTTGTTGTTGAATTTGTTGTTATTATCAATGTTATCTTTTGAACTTATTTGTATTTTTCAATGTTGAGGTTGTTGTTGAATTTGTTGGTATTTTTCAATGCTGAGGTTGTTGAATTTGTTGGTGTTATTCAACTTTGAGGTTGTTGTTGAAATTGTAAGTTTTTTTCAATGTTGAAGTTGCTTTTGAAGTTGTTAGTGTTTTTCAATGTGCAGGTTGATTGTTGAATTTGTTGGTGATTTTCAATAACGAGGTTGTTGTTGAATTTGTTGGCGTTTTTCAATGTTGAGGTTGTTGTTGAATTTGTTGCTGATTTTCAATGTTGAAGTCATTGTTGAACATGTTGGTGTCTTTCAATATTGGGGTTGTTGTCATTGTTATCAATGTTTTTATTGAACTTTTTCTCTTCTTTTAAAAGTTGAGGTTGTTGTTGAATTTGTTGGTGTTTTTCAATGTTGAGCTTGTTGTTGAAATTGTAAATTTCTTTCAATTTTGAGGTTGTTGTTGAATTTGATGCTGATTTTCAATGTTGAAGTCGTTGTTGAACATGTTGGTGTCATTCAGTATTGGGGTTGTTGTTGAATTTGTTGGTGTTTTTCAATGCTGAGGTTGTTGTTGAATTAGTTGGTATTATCAATGTTATCTTTTGAACTTATTTGTATTTTTCAATGTTGAGGTTGTTGTTGAATTTGTTGGTATTTTTCAATGCTGACGTTGTTGAATTTGTTGGTGTTTTTCAACTTTGAGGTTGTTGTTGAAATTGTAAATTTTTTTCAATGTTGAGGTTGCTTTTGAAGTTGTTAGTGTTTTTCAATGTGGAGGTTGATTGTTGAATCTGTTGGTGATTTTCAATAACGAGGTTGTTGTTGAATTTGTTGGCGTTTTTCAATGTTGAGGTTGTTGTTGAATTTGTTTCTGATTTTCAATGTTGAAGTCGTTGTTGAACATGTTGGTGTCATTCAATGTTGAGGTTGTTGTTGAATTTGTTGGTGTTTTTCAATATTGAGGTTGTTGTTGAATTTGTTGGTATTATCAATGTTATCTTTTGAACTTATTTGTATTTTTCAATGTTGAGGTTGTTGTTGAATTTGTTGGTATTTTTCAATGCTGAGGTTGTTGAATTTGTTGGTGTTTTTCAACTTTGAGGTTGTTGTTGAAATTGTAAGTTTTTTTCAATGTTGAGGTTGCTTTTGAAGTTGTTAGTGTTTTTCAATGTGGAGGTTGATTGTTGAATTTGTTGGTGATTTTCAATAACGAGGTTTTTGTTGAATTTGTTGGCGTTTTTCAATGTTGAGGTTGTTGTTGAATTTGTTGCTGATTTTCAATGTTGAAGTCGTTGTTGAACATGTTGGTGTCTTTCAATATTGGGGTTGTTGTCATTGTTATCAATGTTTTTATTGAACTTTTTCTCTTCTTTTAAAAGTTGAGTTTGTTGTTGAATTTGTTGGTGTTTTTCAATGTTGAGCTTGTTGTTGAAATTGTAAATTTCTTTCAATGTTGAGGTTGTTTTTGAATTTGTTAGTGTTTTTCAATGAGGAGGTTGATGTTGAATTTGTTGGTGATTTTCAATATCGAGGTTGTTGTTGAATTTGTTGGCGTGTTTCAATGTTGAGGTTCTTTTTGAATTTGTAGCTGATTTTAAATTTTAGGTCTCTGTTGAACACGTTGGTGTCTTTCAATATTGGGGTTGTTGTTGAATTTGTTGGTGTTTTTCAATATTGAGGTTGTTGTTGAATTTGTTGGTATTATCAATGTTATCTTTTGAACTTTTTTGTATTTTTCAATGTTGAGGTTGTTGAATTTGTTGGTGTTTTAGAATGTTGAGGTTGTTGTTGAATTTGTTGGTGTTATCAATGTCATTTTTTGAACTTTTTTGTATTTTTCAATGTTGAGGTTGTTGTTGAATTTCTTGGTGTCTTTCAATATTGAGGTTGTTGTTGAATTTGTTGGTGTTTTTCAATGTTGAGGTTGTTGTTGAATTTGTTGGTGACTTTCAATATTGAGGTTGTTGTTGAATTTGTTGGCGTTTTTCAATGTTGAGGTTGTTGTTGAATTTGTTGTTGTTATCAAAGTATTTTTTGAACTTTTTCTCTTTTAAAAGTTGAGGTTGTTGTTGAATTTGTTGGTGTTTTTCAATGTTAAGGTTGTTGTTGAATTTGTTGGCGTTTTTCAATATTGAGGTTGTTTTTGAATTTGTTGGTGATTTTCAATATTGATGTTGTTGAATTTGTTGGTGATTTTCAATGTTGAGGTTGTTGTTGAATTTGTTGGTGCCTATAAAATATTGAGGTTGCGATTGAATTTGTTGGTGTTTTTCAATGTTGAGGTTGTTGTTGAATTTGTTGGTATTATCAATGTTATCTTTTGAACTTTTTTATATTTTTCAATGTTGAGGTTGTTGTTGAATTTGTTGGTATTATTCAATGCTGAGGTTGTTGAATTTGTTGGTGTTTTTCAATGTTGAGGTTGTTGTTGAATTTGTTGGTGATTTTCAATGTTGAGGTTTTTGTTGAATTTGTTGGTGATTTTCAATGTTGAGGTTGTTGTTGAATTTGTTGGTGATTTTCAATATTGGGGTTGTTGTTGAATTTGTTGGTGTTATCAATGTTATTTTTTGAACTTTTAGTATTTTTCAATGTTGAGGTTGTTGTTGAATTTGTTGGTATTTTTTAATGTTGAGGTTGTTGTTGAATTTGTTTGTGTTTTTGATTGTTGAAGTTGTTGTTGATTTTGTTGGTGTTATCAATGTTATTTTTTGAACTTTTATTTATTTTTGAAAGCGGAGCTTATTGTAGAATTTGTTGGTTTTTTTCAATGTTTAGGTTATTGTTTGAATTTGTTGCTGATTTTCAATGTTGAGGTTGTTGTTGAATTTCTTGGTGTCTTTCAATATTGAAGTTGTTGTTGAATTTGTTGGTGTTTTTCAATGTTGAGGTTGTTGTTGAATTTCTTGGTGTCTTTCAATATGGAAGTTGTTGTTGAATTTCTTGGTGTTTTTCAATGTTGAGGTTGTTGTTGAATTTGTTGGTGACTTTCAATATTGAGGTTGTTGTTGAATTTGTTGGCGTTTTTCATTGTTGAGGTTGTTGTTGTTTTTGTTGTTGTTATCAAAGTATTTTTTGAACTTTTTCTCTTTTAAAAGTTGAGGTTGTTGTTGAATTTGTTGGTGATTTTCAATGTTGAGGTTGTTGTTGAATTTGTTGGTGTTATCAATGTCATTATTTGAACTTTTTTGTATTTTTCAATGTTGAGGTTTGTGTTGAATTTGCTGGTGTTATCAATGTTATTACTTGAACTTTTTTTATTTTTCAATATTGAGTTTGTTTTTGAATTTGTTGGCGTTTTTTAATGTTGAGGTTGTTGTTGAAATTGATGGTGATATTCAATATTGATGTTTTTGAATTTGTTGGTCATTTTAAATGTTGAAGTTGTTGTTGAATATGTTGGTGTCTTTCAATATTGTGGTTGCTGTTGAATATGTTGGTGTTTTTCAATGTTGAGGTTGTTGAGTTTGTTGGTATTTTTCATTGTTGAGGTTGTTGTTGAATTTCTCGCTGTTTTTCAATGTTGAGGTTGTTGTTGAATATGTTGGTGTCATCAATGTTGTTATTTCAACTTTTTTGTATTTTTCAATATTGAGGTTGTTCAATTTGTTGGTGATTTTCAATGCTGAGTTTGTTGTTGAATTTGTTGGTGATTTTCAATATTGATGTTGTAGAATTTGTTGGTGATTTTCAATGTTGAGATTGTTGTTGAATTTGTTGGTGTCTTTCAATATTGAGGTTGCCATTGAATTTGTTGGCGTCATTAAATGTTGAGGTTGTTGTTGAATTTCTTGGTGTTATCAATGCTTTATTGAACTTTTTCTCTTCTTTTAAAAGTTGAGGTTGTTGTTGAATTTGTTGGTGTTTTTCAATATTGAGGTTGTTGTTGAATTTGTTGGTATTATCACTGTTATCTTTTGAACTTATTTGTATTTTTCAATGTTGAGGTTGTTGTTGAATTTGTTGGTATTTTTCAATGCTGAGGTTGTTGAATTTGTTGGTGTTTTTCAACTTTGAGGTTGTTGTTGAAATTGTAAGTTTTTTTCAATGTTGAGGTTGCTTTTGAAGTTGTTAGTGTTTTTCAATGTGGAGGTTGATTGTTGAATTTGTTGGTGATTTTCAATAATGAGGTTGTTGTTGAATTTGTTGGCGTTTTTCAATGTTGAGGTTGTTGTTGAATTTGTTGCTGATTTTCAATGTTGAAGTCGTTGTCGAACATGTTGGTGTCATTCAATGTTGAGGTTGTTGTTGAATTTGTTGGTGTTTTTCAATATTGAGGTTGTTGTTGAATTTGTTGTTATTATCAATGTTATCTTTTGAACTTATTTGTATTTTTCAATGTTGAGGTTGTTGTTGAATTTGTTGGTATTTTTCAATGCTGAGGTTGTTGAATTTGTTGGTGTTATTCAACTTTGAGGTTGTTGTTGAAATTGTAAGTTTTTTTCAATGTTGAGGTTGCTTTTGAAGTTGTTAGTGTTTTTCAATGTGCAGGTTGATTGTTGAATTTGTTGGTGATTTTCAATAACGAGGTTGTTGTTGAATTTGTTGGCGTTTTTCAATGTTGAGGTTGTTGTTGAATTTGTTGCTGATTTTCAATGTTGAAGTCATTGTTGAACATGTTGGTGTCTTTCAATATTGGGGTTGTTGTCATTGTTATCAATGTTTTTATTGAACTTTTTCTCTTCTTTTAAAAGTTGAGGTTGTTGTTGAATTAGTTGGTGTTTTTCAATGTTGAGCTTGTTGTTGAAATTGTAAATTTCTTTCAATTTTGAGGTTGTTGTTGAATTTGTTGCTGATTTTCAATGTTGAAGTCGTTGTTGAACATGTTGGTGTCATTCAGTATTGGGGTTGTTGTTGAATTTGTTGGTGTTTTTCAATGCTGAGGTTGTTGTTGAATTAGTTGGTATTATCAATGTTATCTTTTGAACTTATTTGTATTTTTCAATGTTGAGGTTGTTGTTGAATTTGTTGGTATTTTTCAATGCTGACGTTGTTGAATTTGTTGGTGTTTTTCAACTTTGAGGTTGTTGTTGAAATTGTAAATTTTTTTCAATGTTGAGGTTGCTTTTGAAGTTGTTAGTGTTTTTCAATGTGGAGGTTGATTGTTGAATCTGTTGGTGATTTTCAATAACGAGGTTGTTGTTGAATTTGTTGGCGTTTTTCAATGTTGAGGTTGTTGTTGAATTTGTTTCTGATTTTCAATGTTGAAGTCGTTGTTGAACATGTTGGTGTCATTCAATGTTGAGGTTGTTGTTGAATTTGTTGGTGTTTTTCAATATTGAGGTTGTTGTTGAATTTGTTGGTATTATCAATGTTATCTTTTGAACTTATTTGTATTTTTCAATGTTGAGGTTGTTGTTGAATTTGTTGGTATTTTTCAATGCTGAGGTTGTTGAATTTGTTGGTGTTTTTCAACTTTGAGGTTGTTGTTGAAATTGTAAGTTTTTTTCCATGTTGAGGTTGCTTTTGAAGTTGTTAGTGTTTTTCAATGTGGAGGTTGATTGTTGAATTTGTTGGTGATTTTCAATAACGAGGTTTTTGTTGAATTTGTTGGCGTTTTTCAATGTTGAGGTTGTTGTTGAATTTGTTGCTGATTTTCAATGTTGAAGTCGTTGTTGAACATGTTGGTGTCTTTCAATATTGGGGTTGTTGTCATTGTTATCAATGTTTTTATTGAACTTTTTCTCTTCTTTCAAAAGTTGAGTTTGTTGTTGAATTTGTTGGTGTTTTTCAATGTTGAGCTTGTTGTTGAAATTGTAAATTTCTTTCAATGTTGAGGTTGTTTTTGAATTTGTTAGTGTTTTTCAATGAGGAGGTTGATGTTGAATTTGTTGGTGATTTTCAATATCGAGGTTGTTGTTGAATTTGTTGGCGTGTTTCAATGTTGAGGTTCTTTTTGAATTTGTAGCTGATTTTAAATTTTAGGTCTCTGTTGAACACGTTGGTGTCTTTCAATATTGGGGTTGTTGTTGAATTTGTTGGTGTTTTTCAATATTGAGGTTGTTGTTGAATTTGTTGGTATTATCAATGTTATCTTTTGAACTTTTTTGTATTTTTCAATGTTGAGGTTGTTGTTGAATTTGTAGGTATTTTTCAATGCTGAGGTTGTTGAATTTGTTGGTGTTTTAGAATGTTGAGGTTGTTGTTGAATTTGTTGGTGTTATCAATGTCATTTTTTGAACTTTTTTGTATTTTTCAATGTTGAGGTTGTTGTTGAATTTCTTGGTGTCTTTCAATATTGAGGTTGTTGTTGAATTTGTTGGTGTTATTCAATGTTGAGGTTGTTGTTGAATTTGTTGGTGACTTTCAATATTGAGGTTGTTGTTGAATTTGTTGGCGTTTTTCAATGTTGAGGTTGTTGTTGAATTTGTTGTTGTTATCAAAGTATTTTTTGAACTTTTTCTCTTTTAAAAGTTGAGGTTGTTGTTGAATTTGTTGGTGTTTTTCAATGTTAAGGTTGTTGTTGAATTTGTTGGCGTTTTTCAATATTGAGGTTGTTTTTGAATTTGTTGGTGATTTTCAATATTGATGTTGTTGAATTTGTTGGTGATTTTCAATGTTGAGGTTGTTGTTGAATTTGTTGGTGCCTATAAAATATTGAGGTTGCGATTGAATTTGTTGGTGTTTTTCAATGTTGAGGTTGTTGTTGAATTTGTTGGTATTATCAATGTTATCTTTTGAACTTTTTTATATTTTTCAATGTTGAGGTTGTTGTTGAATTTGTTGGTATTATTCAATGCTGAGGTTGTTGAATTTGTTGGTGTTTTTCAATGTTGAGGTTGTTGTTGAATTTGTTGGTGATTTTCAATGTTGAGGTTTTTGTTGAATTTGTTGGTGATTTTCAATGTTGAGGTTGTTGTTGAATTTGTTGGTGATTTTCAATATTGGGGTTGTTGTTGAATTTGTTGGTGTTATCAATGTTATTTTTTGAACTTTTAGTATTTTTCAATGTTGAGGTTGTTGTTGAATTTGTTGGTATTTTTTAATGTTGAGGTTGTTGTTGAATTTGTTTGTGTTTTTGATTGTTGAGGTTGTTGTTGATTTTGTTGGTGTTATCAATGTTATTTTTTGAACTTTTATTTATTTTTGAAAGCGGAGCTTATTGTAGAATTTGTTGGTTTTTTTCAATGTTTAGGTTATTGTTTGAATTTGTTGCTGATTTTCAATGTTGAGGTTGTTGTTGAATTTCTTGGTGTCTTTCAATATTGAAGTTGTTGTTGAATTTGTTGGTGTTTTTCAATGTTGAGGTTGTTGTTGAATTTCTTGGTGTCTTTCAATATGGAAGTTGTTGTTGAATTTCTTGGTGTTTTTCAATGTTGAGGTTGTTGTTGAATTTGTTGGTGACTTTCAATATTGAGGTTGTTGTTGAATTTGTTGGCGTTTTTCATTGTTGAGGTTGTTGTTGTTTTTGTTGTTGTTATCAAAGTATTTTTTGAACTTTTTCTCTTTTAAAAGTTGAGGTTGTTGTTGAATTTGTTGGTGATTTTCAATGTTGAGGTTGTTGTTGAATTTGTTGGTGTTATCAATGTCATTATTTGAACTTTTTTGTATTTTTCAATGTTGAGGTTTGTGTTGAATTTGCTGGTGTTATCAATGTTATTACTTGAACTTTTTTTATTTTTCAATATTGAGTTTGTTTTTGAATTTGTTGGCGTTTTTTAATGTTGAGGTTGTTGTTGAAATTGATGGTGATATTCAATATTGATGTTTTTGAATTTGTTGGTCATTTTAAATGTTGAAGTTGTTGTTGAATATGTTGGTGTCTTTCAATATTGGGGTTGCTGTTGAATATGTTGGTGTTTTTCAATGTTGAGGTTGTTGAGTTTGTTGGTATTTTTCATTGTTGAGGTTGTTGTTGAATTTCTCGCTGTTTTTCAATGTTGAGGTTGTTGTTGAATATGTTGGTGTCATCAATGTTGTTATTTCAACTTATTTGTATTTTTCAATATTGAGGTTGTTCAATTTGTTGGTGATTTTCAATGCTGAGTTTGTTGTTGAATTTGTTGGTGATTTTCAATATTGATGTTGTAGAATTTGTTGGTGATTTTCAATGTTGAGATTGTTGTTGAATTTGTTGGTGTCTTTCAATATTGAGGTTGCCATTGAATTTGTTGGCGTCATTAAATGTTGAGGTTGTTGTTGAATTTCTTGGTGTTATCAATGTTTTATTGAACTTTTTCTCTTCTTTTAAAAGTTGAGGTTGTTGTTGAATTTGTTGGTGTTTTTCAATATTGAGGTTGTTGTTGAATTTGTTGGTATTATCACTGCTATCTTTTGAACTTATTTGTATTTTTCAATGTTGAGGTTGTTGTTGAATTTGTTGGTATTTTTCAATGCTGAGGTTGTTGAATTTGTTGGTGTTTTTCAACTTTGAGGTTGTTGTTGAAATTGTAAGTTTTTTTCAATGTTGAGGTTGCTTTTGAAGTTGTTAGTGTTTTTCAATGTGGAGGTTGATTGTTGAATTTGTTGGTGATTTTCAATAATGAGGTTGTTGTTGAATTTGTTGGCGTTTTTCAAAGTTGAGGTTGTTGTTGAATTTGTTGCTGATTTTCAATGTTGAAGTCGTTGTCGAACATGTTGGTGTCATTCAATGTTGAGGTTGTTGTTGAATTTGTTGGTGTTTTTCAATATTGAGGTTGTTGTTGAATTTGTTGTTATTATCAATGTTATCTTTTGAACTTATTTGTATTTTTCAATGTTGAGGTTGTTGTTGAATTTGTTGGTATTTTTCAATGCTGAGGTTGTTGAATTTGTTGGTGTTATTCAACTTTGAGGTTGTTGTTGAAATTGTAAGTTTTTTTCAATGTTGAGGTTGCTTTTGAAGTTGTTAGTGTTTTTCAATGTGCAGGTTGATTGTTGAATTTGTTGGTGATTTTCAATAACGAGGTTGTTGTTGAATTTGTTGGCGTTTTTCAATGTTGAGGTTGTTGTTGAATTTGTTGCTGATTTTCAATGTTGAAGTCATTGTTGAACATGTTGGTGTCTTTCAATATTGGGGTTGTTGTCATTGTTATCAATGTTTTTATTGAACTTTTTCTCTTCTTTTAAAAGTTGAGGTTGTTGTTGAATTAGTTGGTGTTTTTCAATGTTGAGCTTGTTGTTGAAATTGTAAATTTCTTTCAATTTTGAGGTTGTTGTTGAATTTGTTGCTGATTTTCAATGTTGAAGTCGTTGTTGAACATGTTGGTGTCATTCAGTATTGGGGTTGTTGTTGAATTTGTTGGTGTTTTTCAATGCTGAGGTTGTTGTTGAATTAGTTGGTATTATCAATGTTATCTTTTGAACTTATTTGTATTTTTCAATGTTGAGGTTGTTGTTGAATTTATTGGTATTTTTCAATGCTGACGTTGTTGAATTTGTTGGTGTTTTTCAACTTTGAGGTTGTTGTTGAAATTGTAAATTTTTTTCAATGTTGAGGTTGCTTTTGAAGTTGTTAGTGTTTTTCAATGTGGAGGTTGATTGTTGAATCTGTTGGTGATTTTCAATAACGAGGTTGTTGTTGAATTTGTTGGCGTTTTTCAATGTTGAGGTTGTTGTTGAATTTGTTTCTGATTTTCAATGTTGAAGTCGTTGTTGAACATGTTGGTGTCATTCAATGTTGAGGTTGTTGTTGAATTTGTTGGTGTTTTTCAATATTGAGGTTGTTGTTGAATTTGTTGGTATTATCAATGTTATCTTTTGAACTTATTTGTATTTTTCAATGTTGAGGTTGTTGTTGAATTTGTTGGTATTTTTCAATGCTGAGGTTGTTGAATTTGTTGGTGTTTTTCAACTTTGAGGTTGTTGTTGAAATTGTAAGTTTTTTTCAATGTTGAGGTTGCTTTTGAAGTTGTTAGTGTTTTTCAATGTGGAGGTTGATTGTTGAATTTGTTGGTGATTTTCAATAACGAGGTTTTTGTTGAATTTGTTGGTGTTTTTCAATGTTGAGGTTGTTGTTGAATTTGTTGCTGATTTTCAATGTTGAAGTCGTTGTTGAACATGTTGGTGTCTTTCAATATTGGGGTTGTTGTCATTGTTATCAATGTTTTTATTGAACTTTTTCTCTTCTTTTAAAAGTTGAGTTTGTTGTTGAATTTGTTGGTGTTTTTCAATGTTGAGCTTGTTGTTGAAATTGTAAATTTCTTTCAATGTTGAGGTTGTTTTTGAATTTGTTAGTGTTTTTCAATGAGGAGGTTGATGTTGAATTTGTTGGTGATTTTCAATATCGAGGTTGTTGTTGAATTTGTTGGCGTGTTTCAATGTTGAGGTTCTTTTTGAATTTGTAGCTGATTTTAAATTTTAGGTCTCTGTTGAACACGTTGGTGTCTTTCAATATTGGGGTTGTTGTTGAATTTGTTGGTGTTTTTCAATATTGAGGTTGTTGTTGAATTTGTTGGTATTATCAATGTTATCTTTTGAACTTTTTTGTATTTTTCAATGTTGAGGTTGTTGTTGAATTTGTAGGTATTTTTCAATGCTGAGGTTGTTGAATTTGTTGGTGTTTTAGAATGTTGAGGTTGTTGTTGAATTTGTTGGTGTTATCAATGTCATTTTTTGAACTTTTTTGTATTTTTCAATGTTGAGGTTGTTGTTGAATTTCTTGGTGTCTTTCAATATTGAGGTGGTTGTTGAATTTGTTGGTGTTTTTCAATGTTGAGGTTGTTGTTGAATTTGTTGGTGACTTTCAATATTGAGGTTGTTGTTGAATTTGTTGGCGTTTTTCAATGTTGAGGTTGTTGTTGAATTTGTTGTTGTTATCAAAGTATTTTTTGAACTTTTTCTCTTTTAAAAGTTGAGGTTGTTGTTGAATTTGTTGGTGTTTTTCAATGTTAAGGTTGTTGTTGAATTTGTTGGCGTTTTTCAATATTGAGGTTGTTTTTGAATTTGTTGGTGATTTTCAATATTGATGTTGTTGAATTTGTTGGTGATTTTCAATGTTGAGGTTGTTGTTGAATTTGTTGGTGCCTATAAAATATTGAGGTTGCGATTGAATTTGTTGGTGTTTTTCAATGTTGAGGTTGTTGTTGAATTTGTTGGTATTATCAATGTTATCTTTTGAACTTTTTTATATTTTTCAATGTTGAGGTTGTTGTTGAATTTGTTGGTATTATTCAATGCTGAGGTTGTTGAATTTGTTGGTGTTTTTCAATGTTGAGGTTGTTGTTGAGTTTGTTGGTGATTTTCAATGTTGAGGTTTTTGTTGAATTTGTTGGTGATTTTCAATGTTGAGGTTGTTGTTGAATTTGTTGGTGATTTTCAATATTGGGGTTGTTGTTGAATTTGTTGGTGTTATCAATGTTATTTTTTGAACTTTTAGTTTTTTTCAATGTTGAGGTTGTTGTTGAATTTGTTGGTATTTTTTAATGTTGAGGTTGTTGTTGAATTTGTTTGTGTTTTGATTGTTGAGGTTGTTGTTGATTTTGTTGGTGTTATCAATGTTATTTTTTGAACTTTTATTTATTTTTGAAAGCGGAGCTTATTGTAGAATTTGTTGGTTTTTTTCAATGTTTAGGTTATTGTTTGAATTTGTTGCTGATTTTCAATGTTGAGGTTGTTGTTGAATTTCTTGGTGTCTTTCAATATTGAAGTTGTTGTTGAATTTGTTGGTGTTTTTCAATGTTGAGGTTGTTGTTGAATTTCTTGGTGTCTTTCAATATGGAAGTTGTTGTTGAATTTCTTGGTGTTTTTCAATGTTGAGGTTGTTGTTGAATTTGTTGGTGACTTTCAATATTGAGGTTGTTGTTGAATTTGTTGGCGTTTTTCATTGTTGAGGTTGTTGTTGTTTTTGTTGTTGTTATCAAAGTATTTTTTGAACTTTTTCTCTTTTAAAAGTTGAGGTTGTTGTTGAATTTGTTGGTGATTTTCAATGTTGAGGTTGTTGTTGAATTTGCTGTCGTTTTTCAATGTTGAGGTTGTTGTTGAATTTGTTGGTGCCTATAAAATATTGAAGTTGCGATTGAATTTGTTGGTGTTTTTCAATATTGAGGTTGCTGTTGAATTTGTTGGTATTATCAATGTTATCTTTTGAACTTTTTTATATTTTTCAATGTTGACGTTGTTGTTGAATTTGTTGGTATTATTCAATGCTGAGGTTGTTGAATTTGTTGGTGTTTTTCAATGTTGAGGTTGTTGTTGAATTTGTTGGTGATTTTCAATGTTGAGGTTGTTGTTGAATTTTTTGGTGTTATCAATGTCATTTTTTGAACTTTTTTGTATTTTTCAATGTTGAGGTTGTTGTTGAATTTGTTGTTGTTATCAATGTTATTACTTGAACTTTTTTGTATTTTTCAATAATGAGTTTATTTTTGAATTTGCTGGCGTTTTTCAATGTTGAGGTTGTTGTTGATTTTGTTGGTGATATTCAATATTGATGTTGTTGAATTTGTTGGTCATTTTAAATGTTGAGGTTGTTGTTGAATTTGTTGGTGTCTTTCAATATGAGGTTGTTGTTGAATTTGTTGGTATTTTTCAATGTTGAGGTTGTTGTTGAATTTTTTGGTGTCTTTCAATATTGAGCTTGTTGATGAATTTGTTGGCGTTTTTCAATGTTGAGGTTGTTGTTGAATTTGTTGTTGTTATCAATGTATTTTTTGAACTTTTTCTCTTTTAAAAGTTGAGGTTGTTGTTGAATTTGTTGGTGTTTTTCAATGTTGAGATTGTTGTTGAATTTGTTGGCGTTTTTCAATGTTGTGGTTGTTGTTGAATTTGTTGGTGGTTTTCAATGTTGAGGTTGTTGTTGAATTTGTTGTTGTCTTTCAATATTGAGTTTGTATTGAATTTGTTGGCGTCTTTCAGTGTTGAGGTTGTTGTTGAAGTTCTTGGTGCTATCAATGTTTTTATTGAACTTTTTTTCTTCCTTTGAAAGTTGAGGTTGTTGTTGAATTTGTTGGTGTTTTTCAATGTTGAGCTTGTTGTTGAAATTGTAAGTTTTTTTCAATGTTGGGGTTGTTTTTGAATTTGTTAGTGTTTTTCAATGTGGAGGTTGATGTTGAATTTGTTGGTGAAATTCAATATCGAGGTTGTTGTTGAATTTGTTTGCGTTTTTCAATGTTGAGGTTCTTGTTGAATTTGTAGCTGATTTTCAATTTGAGGTCGTTGTTGAACATGTTGGTGTCTTTCAGTATTGGGGTTGTTGTTGAATTTGTTGGTGTTTTTCAATATTGAGGTTGTTGTTGAATTTGTTGGTATTATCAATGTTATCTTTTGAACTTATTTGTATTTTTCAATGTTGAGGTTGTTGTTGAATTTGTTGGTATTTTTCAATGCTGAGGTTGTTGAATTTGTTGGTGTTTTTCAACTTTGAGGTTGTTGTTGAATTTGTTGGTGATTTTCAATGTTGAGGTTGTTGTTGAATTTGTTGGTGTTATCAATGTCATTTTTTGAACTTTTTTGTATTTTTCAATGTTGAGGTTTGTGTTGAATTTGTTGGTGTTATCAATGTTATTACTTGAACTTTTTTTATTTTTCAATATTGAGTTTGTTTTTGAATTTGTTGGCGTTTTTTAATGTTGAGGTTGTTGTTGAAATTGTTGGTGATATTAAATATTGATGTTGTTGAATTTGTTAGTCATTTTAAATGTTGAGGTTGTTGTTGAATATGTTGGTGTCTTTCAATATTGGGGTTGCTGTTGAATATGTTGGTGTTTTTCAATGTTGAGGTTGTTGAATTTGCTGGTATTTTTCATTGTTGTGGTTGTTGTTGAATTTCTCGCTGTTTTTCAATGTTGAGGTTGTTGTTGAATTTGTTGGTGTCATCAATGTTGTTATTTGAACTTTTTTGTATTTTTCAATATTGAGGTTGTTGTTCAATTTGTTGGTGATTTTCAATGCTGAGTTTGTTGTTGAATTTGTTGGTGATTTTCAATATTGATGTTGTTGAATTTGTTGGTGATTTTCAATGTTGAGGTTGTTGTTGAATTTGTTGGTGTCTTTCAATATTGAGGTTGCCATTGAATTTGTTGGCGTCATTCAATGTTGAGGTTGTTGTTGAATTTCTTGGTGTTATCAATGTTTTTATTGAACTTTTTCTCTTCTTCTAAAAGTTTAGGTTGTTGTTGAATTTGTTGGTGTTTTTCAATATTGAGGTTGTTGTTGAATTTGTTGGTATTATCAATGTTATCTTTTGAACTTATTTGTATTTTTCAATGTTGAGGTTGTTGTTGATTTTGTTGGTATTTTTCAATGCTGAGGTTGTTGAATTTGTTGGTGTTTTTCAACTTTGAGGTTGTTGTTGAAATTGTAAATTTTTTTCAATGTTGAGGTTGCTTTTGAAGTTGTTAGTGTTTTTCAATGTGGAGGTTGATTGTTGAATTTGTTGGTGATTTTCAATATCGAGGTTGTTGTTGAATTTGTTGGCGTGTTTCAATGTTGAGGTTCTTTTTGAATTTGTAGCTGATTTTAAATTTTAGGTCTCTGTTGAACACGTTGGTGTCTTTCAATATTGGGGTTGTTGTTGAATTTGTTGATGTTTTTCAATATTGAAGTTGTTGTTGAATTTGTTGGTATTATCAATGTTATCTTTTGAACTTTTTTGTATTTTTCAATGTTGAGGTTGTTGTTGAATTTGTAGGTATTTTGCAATGCTGAGGTTGTTGAATTTGTTGGTGTTTTAGAATGTTGAGGTTGTTGTTGAATTTGTTGGTGTTCTCAATGTCATTTTTTGAACTTTTTTGTATTTTTCATTGTTGAGGTTGTTGTTGAATTTGTTGGTGTTATCAATGTTATTACTTGAACTTTTTTGTATTTTTCAATATTGAGTTTGTTTTTGAGTTTGTTGGCGTTTTTCAATGTTGAGGTTGTTGTTGAATTTGTTGGTGATATTCAATATTGATGCTGTTGAATTTGTTGGTGATTTTCAATGTTGAGGTTGTTGTTGAATTTGTTGGTGGCTTTCAATATTGAGGTTGTTAATGAATTTGTTGGCGTCTTTCAATGTTGAGGTTGTTGTTGAATTTCTTGGTGTTATCAATGTTTTTATTGAACTTTTTCTCTTCTTTTAAAAGTTGAGGTTGTTGTTGAATTTGTTGGTGATTTTCAATGTTGAGCATATTGTTGAATTTGTAGGTTTTTTTTCATTTTTGTGTTTGTTGTGGAATTTGTTGGTGTTTTTCAATGTCGTGGTTGATGTGGAATTTGTTGGTGATTTTTTGTTGGTGATTTTCAATATTGAGGTTGTCGTTGAATTTGTTGGCGTTTTTCAATGTTGAGGTTGTTGAATTTGTTGGTGTTTTTCAATATTGAGGTTGTTGTTGAATTTGTTGGTGTTATCAATGTTATTTTTTGAACTTTTAGTATTTTTCAATGTTGAGGTTGTTGTTGAATTTGTTGGTATTTTTTAATGTTGAGATTGTTGTTGAATTTGTTTGTGTTTTTGATTGTTGAGGTTGATGTTGATTTTGTTGGTGTTATCAATGTTATTTTTTGAACTTTTATTTATTTTTGAAAGTGGAGCTTATTGTTGAATTTGTTGGTTTTTTTCAATGTTTAGGTTATTGTTGGAATTTGTTGCTGATTTTCAATGTTGTGGTTGTTGTTGAATTTCTTGGTGTCTTTCAATATTGAGGTTGTTGTTGAATTTGTTGGTGTTTTTCAATGTTGAGGTTGTTGTTGAATTTGTTGGTGACTTTCAATATTGAGGTTGTTGTTGAATTTGTTGGTGTTTTTCAATGTTGAGGTTGTTGTTGAATTTGTTGTTGTTATCAATGTATTTTTTGAACTTTTTCTCTTTTAAAAGTTGAGGTTGTTGTTGAATTTGTTGGTGTTTTTCAATGTTGAGGTTGTTGTTGAATTTGTTGGCGTTTTTCAATATTGAGGTTGTTGTTGAATTTGTTGGTATTATTCAATGCTGAGGTTGTTGAATTTGTTGGTGTTTTTCAATGTTGAGGTTGTTGTTGAGTTTGTTGGTGATTTTCAATGTTGAGGTTTTTGTTGAATTTGTTGGTGATTTTCAATGTTGAGGTTGTTGTTGAATTTGTTGGTGATTTTCAATATTGGGGTTGTTGTTGAATTTGTTGGTGTTATCAATGTTATTTTTTGAACTTTTAGTTTTTTTCAATGTTGAGGTTGTTGTTGAATTTGTTGGTATTTTTTAATGTTGAGGTTGTTGTTGAATTTGTTTGTGTTTTGATTGTTGAGGTTGTTGTTGATTTTGTTGGTGTTATCAATGTTATTTTTTGAACTTTTATTTATTTTTGAAAGCGGAGCTTATTGTAGAATTTGTTGGTTTTTTTCAATGTTTAGGTTATTGTTTGAATTTGTTGCTGATTTTCAATGTTGAGGTTGTTGTTGAATTTCTTGGTGTCTTTCAATATTGAAGTTGTTGTTGAATTTGTTGGTGTTTTTCAATGTTGAGGTTGTTGTTGAATTTCTTGGTGTCTTTCAATATGGAAGTTGTTGTTGAATTTCTTGGTGTTTTTCAATGTTGAGGTTGTTGTTGAATTTGTTGGTGACTTTCAATATTGAGGTTGTTGTTGAATTTGTTGGCGTTTTTCATTGTTGAGGTTGTTGTTGTTTTTGTTGTTGTTATCAAAGTATTTTTTGAACTTTTTCTCTTTTAAAAGTTGAGGTTGTTGTTGAATTTGTTGGTGATTTTCAATGTTGAGGTTGTTGTTGAATTTGCTGTCGTTTTTCAATGTTGAGGTTGTTGTTGAATTTGTTGGTGCCTATAAAATATTGAAGTTGCGATTGAATTTGTTGGTGTTTTTCAATATTGAGGTTGCTGTTGAATTTGTTGGTATTATCAATGTTATCTTTTGAACTTTTTTATATTTTTCAATGTTGACGTTGTTGTTGAATTTGTTGGTATTATTCAATGCTGAGGTTGTTGAATTTGTTGGTGTTTTTCAATGTTGAGGTTGTTGTTGAATTTGTTGGTGATTTTCAATGTTGAGGTTGTTGTTGAATTTTTTGGTGTTATCAATGTCATTTTTTGAACTTTTTTGTATTTTTCAATGTTGAGGTTGTTGTTGAATTTGTTGTTGTTATCAATGTTATTACTTGAACTTTTTTGTATTTTTCAATAATGAGTTTATTTTTGAATTTGCTGGCGTTTTTCAATGTTGAGGTTGTTGTTGATTTTGTTGGTGATATTCAATATTGATGTTGTTGAATTTGTTGGTCATTTTAAATGTTGAGGTTGTTGTTGAATTTGTTGGTGTCTTTCAATATGAGGTTGTTGTTGAATTTGTTGGTATTTTTCAATGTTGAGGTTGTTGTTGAATTTGTTGGTGTCTTTCAATATTGAGCTTGTTGATGAATTTGTTGGCGTTTTTCAATGTTGAGGTTGTTGTTGAATTTGTTGTTGTTATCAATGTATTTTTTGAACTTTTTCTCTTTTAAAAGTTGAGGTTGTTGTTGAATTTGTTGGTGTTTTTCAATGTTGAGATTGTTGTTGAATTTGTTGGCGTTTTTCAATGTTGTGGTTGTTGTTGAATTTGTTGGTGGTTTTCAATGTTGAGGTTGTTGTTGAATTTGTTGTTGTCTTTCAATATTGAGTTTGTATTGAATTTGTTGGCGTCTTTCAGTGTTGAGGTTGTTGTTGAAGTTCTTGGTGCTATCAATGTTTTTATTGAACTTTTTTTCTTCCTTTGAAAGTTGAGGTTGTTGTTGAATTTGTTGGTGTTTTTCAATGTTGAGCTTGTTGTTGAAATTGTAAGTTTTTTTCAATGTTGGGGTTGTTTTTGAATTTGTTAGTGTTTTTCAATGTGGAGGTTGATGTTGAATTTGTTGGTGAAATTCAATATCGAGGTTGTTGTTGAATTTGTTTGCGTTTTTCAATGTTGAGGTTCTTGTTGAATTTGTAGCTGATTTTCAATTTGAGGTCGTTGTTGAACATGTTGGTGTCTTTCAGTATTGGGGTTGTTGTTGAATTTGTTGGTGTTTTTCAATATTGAGGTTGTTGTTGAATTTGTTGGTATTATCAATGTTATCTTTTGAACTTATTTGTATTTTTCAATGTTGAGGTTGTTGTTGAATTTGTTGGTATTTTTCAATGCTGAGGTTGTTGAATTTGTTGGTGTTTTTCAACTTTGAGGTTGTTGTTGAATTTGTTGGTGATTTTCAATGTTGAGGTTGTTGTTGAATTTGTTGGTGTTATCAATGTCATTTTTTGAACTTTTTTGTATTTTTCAATGTTGAGGTTTGTGTTGAATTTGTTGGTGTTATCAATGTTATTACTTGAACTTTTTTTATTTTTCAATATTGAGTTTGTTTTTGAATTTGTTGGCGTTTTTTAATGTTGAGGTTGTTGTTGAAATTGTTGGTGATATTAAATATTGATGTTGTTGAATTTGTTAGTCATTTTAAATGTTGAGGTTGTTGTTGAATATGTTGGTGTCTTTCAATATTGGGGTTGCTGTTGAATATGTTGGTGTTTTTCAATGTTGAGGTTGTTGAATTTGCTGGTATTTTTCATTGTTGTGGTTGTTGTTGAATTTCTCGCTGTTTTTCAATGTTGAGGTTGTTGTTGAATTTGTTGGTGTCATCAATGTTGTTATTTGAACTTTTTTGTATTTTTCAATATTGAGGTTGTTGTTCAATTTGTTGGTGATTTTCAATGCTGAGTTTGTTGTTGAATTTGTTGGTGATTTTCAATATTGATGTTGTTGAATTTGTTGGTGATTTTCAATGTTGAGGTTGTTGTTGAATTTGTTGGTGTCTTTCAATATTGAGGTTGCCATTGAATTTGTTGGCGTCATTCAATGTTGAGGTTGTTGTTGAATTTCTTGGTGTTATCAATGTTTTTATTGAATTTTTTCTCTTCTTCTAAAAGTTTAGGTTGTTGTTGAATTTGTTGGTGTTTTTCAATATTGAGGTTGTTGTTGAATTTGTTGGTATTATCAATGTTATCTTTTGAACTTATTTGTATTTTTCAATGTTGAGGTTGTTGTTGATTTTGTTGGTATTTTTCAATGCTGAGGTTGTTGAATTTGTTGGTGTTTTTCAACTTTGAGGTTGTTGTTGAAATTGTAAATTTTTTTCAATGTTGAGGTTGCTTTTGAAGTTGTTAGTGTTTTTCAATGTGGAGGTTGATTGTTGAATTTGTTGGTGATTTTCAATATCGAGGTTGTTGTTGAATTTGTTGGCGTGTTTCAATGTTGAGGTTCTTTTTGAATTTGTAGCTGATTTTAAATTTTAGGTCTCTGTTGAACACGTTGGTGTCTTTCAATATTGGGGTTGTTGTTGAATTTGTTGATGTTTTTCAATATTGAAGTTGTTGTTGAATTTGTTGGTATTATCAATGTTATCTTTTGAACTTTTTTGTATTTTTCAATGTTGAGGTTGTTGTTGAATTTGTAGGTATTTTGCAATGCTGAGGTTGTTGAATTTGTTGGTGTTTTAGAATGTTGAGGTTGTTGTTGAATTTGTTGGTGTTCTCAATGTCATTTTTTGAACTTTTTTGTATTTTTCATTGTTGAGGTTGTTGTTGAATTTGTTGGTGTTATCAATGTTATTACTTGAACTTTTTTGTATTTTTCAATATTGAGTTTGTTTTTGAGTTTGTTGGCGTTTTTCAATGTTGAGGTTGTTGTTGAATTTGTTGGTGATATTCAATATTGATGCTGTTGAATTTGTTGGTGATTTTCAATGTTGAGGTTGTTGTTGAATTTGTTGGTGGCTTTCAATATTGAGGTTGTTAATGAATTTGTTGGCGTCTTTCAATGTTGAGGTTGTTGTTGAATTTCTTGGTGTTATCAATGTTTTTATTGAACTTTTTCTCTTCTTTTAAAAGTTGAGGTTGTTGTTGAATTTGTTGGTGATTTTCAATGTTGAGCATATTGTTGAATTTGTAGGTTTTTTTTCATTTTTGTGTTTGTTGTGGAATTTGTTGGTGTTTTTCAATGTCGTGGTTGATGTGGAATTTGTTGGTGATTTTTTGTTGGTGATTTTCAATATTGAGGTTGTCGTTGAATTTGTTGGCGTTTTTCAATGTTGAGGTTGTTGAATTTGTTGGTGTTTTTCAATATTGAGGTTGTTGTTGAATTTGTTGGTGTTATCAATGTTATTTTTTGAACTTTTAGTATTTTTCAATGTTGAGGTTGTTGTTGAATTTGTTGGTATTTTTTAATGTTGAGATTGTTGTTGAATTTGTTTGTGTTTTTGATTGTTGAGGTTGATGTTGATTTTGTTGGTGTTATCAATGTTATTTTTTGAACTTTTATTTATTTTTGAAAGTGGAGCTTATTGTTGAATTTGTTGGTTTTTTTCAATGTTTAGGTTATTGTTGGAATTTGTTGCTGATTTTCAATGTTGTGGTTGTTGTTGAATTTCTTGGTGTCTTTCAATATTGAGGTTGTTGTTGAATTTGTTGGTGTTTTTCAATGTTGAGGTTGTTGTTGAATTTGTTGGTGACTTTCAATATTGAGGTTGTTGTTGAATTTGTTGGTGTTTTTCAATGTTGAGGTTGTTGTTGAATTTGTTGTTGTTATCAATGTATTTTTTGAACTTTTTCTCTTTTAAAAGTTGAGGTTGTTGTTGAATTTGTTGGTGTTTTTCAATGTTGAGGTTGTTGTTGAATTTGTTGGCGTTTTTCAATATTGAGGTTGTTGTTGAATTTGTTGGTGATTTTCAATATTGATGTTGTTGAATTTGTTGGTGATTTTCAATGTTGAGGTTGTTGTTGAATTTGTTGGTGCCTATAAAATATTGAGGTTGCGATTGAATTTGTTGGTGTTTTTCAATATTGAGGTTGTTGTTGAATTTGTTGGTATTATCAATGTTATCTTTTGAACTTTTTTATATTTTTCAATGTTGAGGTTGTTGTTGAATTTGTTGGTATTATTCAATGCTGAGGTTGTTGAATTTGTTGGTGTTTTTCAATGTTGAGGTTGTTGTTGAATTTGTTGGTGATTTTCAATGTTGAGGTTGTTGTTGAATTTTATTGGTGTTATCAATGTCATTTTTTGAAATTTTTTGTATTTTTCAATGTTGAGGTTGTTGTTGAATTTGTTGTTGTTATCAATGTATTTTTTGAACTTTTTCTCTTTTAAAAGTTGAGGTTGTTGTTGAATTTGTTGGTGTTTTTCAATGTTGAGATTGTTGTTGAATTTGTTGGCGTTTTTCAATGTTGTGGTTGTTGTTGAATTTGTTGGTGGTTTTCAATGTTGAGGTTGTTGTTGAATTTGTTGTTGTCTTTCAATATTGAGTTTGTATTGAATTTGTTGGCGTCTTTCAGTGTTGAGGTTGTTGTTGAAGTTCTTGGTGCTATCAATGTTTTTATTGAACTTTTTTTCTTCCTTTGAAAGTTGAGGTTGTTGTTGAATTTGTTGGTGTTTTTCAATGTTGAGCTTGTTGTTGAAATTGTAAGTTTTTTTCAATGTTGGGGTTGTTTTTGAATTTGTTAGTGTTTTTCAATGTGGAGGTTGATGTTGAATTTGTTGGTGAATTTCAATATCGAGGTTGTTGTTGAATTTGTTTGCGTTTTTCAATGTTGAGGTTCTTGTTGAATTTGTAGCTGATTTTCAATTTGAGGTCGTTGTTGAACATGTTGGTGTCTTTCAGTATTGGGGTTGTTGTTGAATTTGTTGGTGTTTTTCAATATTGAGGTTGTTGTTGAATTTGTTGGTATTATCAATGTTATCTTTTGAACTTATTTGTATTTTTCAATGTTGAGGTTGTTGTTGAATTTGTTGGTATTTTTCAATGCTGAGGTTGTTGAATTTGTTGGTGTTTTTCAACTTTGAGGTTGTTGTTGAATTTGTTGGTGATTTTCAATGTTGAGGTTGTTGTTGAATTTGTTGGTGTTATCAATGTCATTTTTTGAACTTTTTTGTATTTTTCAATGTTGAGGTTTGTGTTGAATTTGTTGGTGTTATCAATGTTATTACTTGAACTTTTTTTATTTTTCAATATTGAGTTTGTTTTTGAATTTGTTGGCGTTTTTTAATGTTGAGGTTGTTGTTGAAATTGTTGGTGATATTAAATATTGATGTTGTTGAATTTGTTAGTCATTTTAAATGTTGAGGTTGTTGTTGAATATGTTGGTGTCTTTCAATATTGGGGTTGCTGTTGAATATGTTGGTGTTTTTCAATGTTGAGGTTGTTGAATTTGCTGGTATTTTTCATTGTTGTGGTTGTTGTTGAATTTCTCGCTGTTTTTCAATGTTGAGGTTGTTGTTGAATTTGTTGGTGTCATCAATGTTGTTATTTGAACTTTTTTGTATTTTTCAATATTGAGGTTGTTGTTCAATTTGTTGGTGATTTTCAATGCTGAGTTTGTTGTTGAATTTGTTGGTGATTTTCAATATTGATGTTGTTGAATTTGTTGGTGATTTTCAATGTTGAGGTTGTTGTTGAATTTGTTGGTGTCTTTCAATATTGAGGTTGCCATTGAATTTGTTGGCGTCATTCAATGTTGAGGTTGTTGTTGAATTTCTTGGTGTTATCAATGTTTTTATTGAACTTTTTCTCTTCTTCTAAAAGTTTAGGTTGTTGTTGAATTTGTTGGTGTTTTTCAATATTGAGGTTGTTGTTGAATTTGTTGGTATTATCAATGTTATCTTTTGAACTTATTTGTATTTTTCAATGTTGAGGTTGTTGTTGATTTTGTTGGTATTTTTCAATGCTGAGGTTGTTGAATTTGTTGGTGTTTTTCAACTTTGAGGTTGTTGTTGAAATTGTAAATTTTTTTCAATGTTGAGGTTGCTTTTGAAGTTGTTAGTGTTTTTCAATGTGGAGGTTGATTGTTGAATTTGTTGGTGATTTTCAATATCGAGGTTGTTGTTGAATTTGTTGGCGTGTTTCAATGTTGAGGTTCTTTTTGAATTTGTAGCTGATTTTAAATTTTAGGTCTCTGTTGAACACGTTGGTGTCTTTCAATATTGGGGTTGTTGTTGAATTTGTTGATGTTTTTCAATATTGAAGTTGTTGTTGAATTTGTTGGTATTATCAATGTTATCTTTTGATCTTTTTTGTATTTTTCAATGTTGAGGTTGTTGTTGAATTTGTAGGTATTTTGCAATGCTGAGGTTGTTGAATTTGTTGGTGTTTTAGAATGTTGAGGTTGTTGTTGAATTTGTTGGTGTTCTCAATGTCATTTTTTGAACTTTTTTGTATTTTTCATTGTTGAGGTTGTTGTTGAATTTGTTGGTGTTATCAATGTTATTACTTGAACTTTTTTGTATTTTTCAATATTGAGTTTGTTTTTGAGTTTGTTGGCGTTTTTCAATGTTGAGGTTGTTGTTGAATTTGTTGGTGATATTCAATATTGATGCTGTTGAATTTGTTGGTGATTTTCAATGTTGAGGTTGTTGTTGAATTTGTTGGTGGCTTTCAATATTGAGGTTGTTAATGAATTTGTTGGCGTCTTTCAATGTTGAGGTTGTTGTTGAATTTCTTGGTGTTATCAATGTTTTTATTGAACTTTTTCTCTTCTTTTAAAAGTTGAGGTTGTTGTTGAATTTGTTGGTGATTTTCAATGTTGAGCATATTGTTGAATTTGTAGGTTTTTTTTCATTTTTGTGTTTGTTGTGGAATTTGTTGGTGTTTTTCAATGTCGTGGTTGATGTGGAATTTGTTGGTGATTTTTTGTTGGTGATTTTCAATATTGAGGTTGTCGTTGAATTTGTTGGCGTTTTTCAATGTTGAGGTTGTTGAATTTGTTGGTGTTTTTCAATATTGAGGTTGTTGTTGAATTTGTTGGTGTTATCAATGTTATTTTTTGAACTTTTAGTATTTTTCAATGTTGAGGTTGTTGTTGAATTTGTTGGTATTTTTTAATGTTGAGATTGTTGTTGAATTTGTTTGTGTTTTTGATTGTTGAGGTTGATGTTGATTTTGTTGGTGTTATCAATGTTATTTTTTGAACTTTTATTTATTTTTGAAAGTGGAGCTTATTGTTGAATTTGTTGGTTTTTTTCAATGTTTAGGTTATTGTTGGAATTTGTTGCTGATTTTCAATGTTGTGGTTGTTGTTGAATTTCTTGGTGTCTTTCAATATTGAGGTTGTTGTTGAATTTGTTGGTGTTTTTCAATGTTGAGGTTGTTGTTGAATTTGTTGGTGACTTTCAATATTGAGGTTGTTGTTGAATTTGTTGGTGTTTTTCAATGTTGAGGTTGTTGTTGAATTTGTTGTTGTTATCAATGTATTTTTTGAACTTTTTCTCTTTTAAAAGTTGAGGTTGTTGTTGAATTTGTTGGTGTTTTTCAATGTTGAGGTTGTTGTTGAATTTGTTGGCGTTTTTCAATATTGAGGTTGTTGTTGAATTTGTTGGTGATTTTCAATATTGATGTTGTTGAATTTGTTGGTGATTTTCAATGTTGAGGTTGTTGTTGAATTTGTTGGTGCCTATAAAATATTGAGGTTGCGATTGAATTTGTTGGTGTTTTTCAATATTGAGGTTGTTGTTGAATTTGTTGGTATTATCAATGTTATCTTTTGAACTTTTTTATATTTTTCAATGTTGAGGTTGTTGTTGAATTTGTTGGTATTATTCAATGCTGAGGTTGTTGAATTTGTTGGTGTTTTTCAATGTTGAGGTTGTTGTTGAATTTGTTGGTGATTTTCAATGTTGAGGTTGTTGTTGAATTTTATTGGTGTTATCAATGTCATTTTTTTCAAATTTTTTGTATTTTTCAATGTTGAGGTTGTTGTTGAATTTGTTGTTGTTATCAATGTATTTTTTGAACTTTTTCTCTTTTAAAAGTTGAGGTTGTTGTTGAATTTGTTGGTGTTTTTCAATGTTGAGATTGTTGTTGAATTTGTTGGCGTTTTTCAATGTTGTGGTTGTTGTTGAATTTGTTGGTGGTTTTCAATGTTGAGGTTGTTGTTGAATTTGTTGTTGTCTTTCAATATTGAGTTTGTATTGAATTTGTTGGCGTCTTTCAGTGTTGAGGTTGTTGTTGAAGTTCTTGGTGCTATCAATGTTTTTATTGAACTTTTTTTCTTCCTTTGAAAGTTGAGGTTGTTGTTGAATTTGTTGGTGTTTTTCAATGTTGAGCTTGTTGTTGAAATTGTAAGTTTTTTTCAATGTTGGGGTTGTTTTTGAATTTGTTAGTGTTTTTCAATGTGGAGGTTGATGTTGAATTTGTTGGTGAATTTCAATATCGAGGTTGTTGTTGAATTTGTTTGCGTTTTTCAATGTTGAGGTTCTTGTTGAATTTGTAGCTGATTTTCAATTTGAGGTCGTTGTTGAACATGTTGGTGTCTTTCAGTATTGGGGTTGTTGTTGAATTTGTTGGTGTTTTTCAATATTGAGGTTGTTGTTGAATTTGTTGGTATTATCAATGTTATCTTTTGAACTTATTTGTATTTTTCAATGTTGAGGTTGTTGTTGAATTTGTTGGTATTTTTCAATGCTGAGGTTGTTGAATTTGTTGGTGTTTTTCAACTTTGAGGTTGTTGTTGAATTTGTTGGTGATTTTCAATGTTGAGGTTGTTGTTGAATTTGTTGGTGTTATCAATGTCATTTTTTGAACTTTTTTGTATTTTTCAATGTTGAGGTTTGTGTTGAATTTGTTGGTGTTATCAATGTTATTACTTGAACTTTTTTTATTTTTCAATATTGAGTTTGTTTTTGAATTTGTTGGCGTTTTTTAATGTTGAGGTTGTTGTTGAAATTGTTGGTGATATTAAATATTGATGTTGTTGAATTTGTTAGTCATTTTAAATGTTGAGGTTGTTGTTGAATATGTTGGTGTCTTTCAATATTGGGGTTGCTGTTGAATATGTTGGTGTTTTTCAATGTTGAGGTTGTTGAATTTGTTGGTATTTTTCATTGTTGTGGTTGTTGTTGAATTTCTCGCTGTTTTTCAATGTTGAGGTTGTTGTTGAATTTGTTGGTGTCATCAATGTTGTTATTTGAACTTTTTTGTATTTTTCAATATTGAGGTTGTTGTTCAATTTGTTGGTGATTTTCAATGCTGAGTTTGTTGTTGAATTTGTTGGTGATTTTCAATATTGATGTTGTTGAATTTGTTGGTGATTTTCAATGTTGAGGTTGTTGTTGAATTTGTTGGTGTCTTTCAATATTGAGGTTGCCATTGAATTTGTTGGCGTCATTCAATGTTGAGGTTGTTGTTGAATTTCTTGGTGTTATCAATGTTTTTATTGAACTTTTTCTCTTCTTTTAAAAGTTTAGGTTGTTGTTGAATTTGTTGGTGTTTTTCAATATTGAGGTTGTTGTTGAATTTGTTGGTATTATCAATGTTATCTTTTGAACTTATTTGTATTTTTCAATGTTGAGGTTGTTGTTGATTTTGTTGGTATTTTTCAATGCTGATGTTGTTGAATTTGTTGGTGTTTTTCAACTTTGAGGTTGTTGTTGAAATTGTAAATTTTTTTCAAGGTTGAGGTTGCTTTTGAAGTTGTTAGTGTTTTTCAATGTGGAGGTTGATTGTTGAATTTGTTGGTGATTTTCAATATCGAGGTTGTTGTTGAATTTGTTGGCGTGTTTCAATGTTGAGGTTCTTTTTGAATTTGTAGCTGATTTTAAATTTTAGGTCTCTGTTGAACACGTTGGTGTCTTTCAATATTGGGGTTGTTGTTGAATTTGTTGATGTTTTTCAATATTGAAGTTGTTGTTGAATTTGTTGGTATTATCAATGTTATCTTTTGAACTTTTTTGTATTTTTCAATGTTGAGGTTGTTGTTGAATTTGTAGGTATTTTGCAATGCTTTGGTTGTTGAATTTGTTGGTGTTTTAGAATGTTGAGGTTGTTGTTGAATTTGTTGGTGTTCTCAATGTCATTTTTAGAACTTTTTTGTATTTTTCATTGTTGAGGTTGTTGTTGAATTTGTTGGTGTTATCAATGTTATTACTTGAACTTTTTTGTATTTTACAATATTGAGTTTGTTTTTGAGTTTGTTGGCGTTTTTCAATGTTGAGGTTGTTGTTGAATTTGTTGGTGATATTCAATATTGATGCTGTTGAATTTGTTGGTGATTTTCAATGTTGAGGTTGTTGTTGAATTTGTTGGTGGCTTTCAATATTGAGGTTGTTAATGAATTTGTTGGCGTCTTTCAATGTTGAGGTTGTTGTTGAATTTCTTGGTGTTATCAATGTTTTTATTGAACTTTTTCTCTTCTTTTAAAAGTTGAGGTTGTTGTTGAATTTGTTGGTGATTTTCAATGTTGAGCATATTGTTGAATTTGTAGGTTTTTTTTCATTTTTGTGTTTGTTGTGGAATTTGTTGGTGTTTTTCAATGTCGTGGTTGATGTGGAATTTGTTGGTGATTTTTTGTTGGTGATTTTCAATATTGAGGTTGTCGTTGAATTTGTTGGCGTTTTTCAATGTTGAGGTTGTTGAATTTGTTGGTGTTTTTCAATATTGAGGTTGTTGTTGAATTTGTTGGTGTTATCAATGTTATTTTTTGAACTTTTAGTATTTTTCAATGTTGAGGTTGTTGTTGAATTTGTTGGTATTTTTTAATGTTGAGATTGTTGTTGAATTTGTTTGTGTTTTTGATTGTTGAGGTTGATGTTGATTTTGTTGGTGTTATCAATGTTATTTTTTGAACTTTTATTTATTTTTGAAAGTGGAGCTTATTGTTGAATTTGTTGGTTTTTTTCAATGTTTAGGTTATTGTTGGAATTTGTTGCTGATTTTCAATGTTGTGGTTGTTGTTGAATTTCTTGGTGTCTTTCAATATTGAGGTTGTTGTTGAATTTGTTGGTGTTTTTCAATGTTGAGGTTGTTGTTGAATTTGTTGGTGACTTTCAATATTGAGGTTGTTGTTGAATTTGTTGGTGTTTTTCAATGTTGAGGTTGTTGTTGAATTTGTTGTTGTTATCAATGTATTTTTTGAACTTTTTCTCTTTTAAAAGTTGAGGTTGTTGTTGAATTTGTTGGTGTTTTTCAATGTTGAGGTTGTTGTTGAATTTGTTGGCGTTTTTCAATATTGAGGTTGTTGTTGAATTTGTTGGTGATTTTCAATATTGATGTTGTTGAATTTGTTGGTGATTTTCAATGTTGAGGTTGTTGTTGAATTTGTTGGTGCCTATAAAATATTGAGGTTGCGATTGAATTTGTTGGTGTTTTTCAATATTGAGGTTGTTGTTGAATTTGTTGGTATTATCAATGTTATCTTTTGAACTTTTTTATATTTTTCAATGTTGAGGTTGTTGTTGAATTTGTTGGTATTATTCAATGCTGAGATTGTTGAATTTGTTGGTGTTTTTCAATGTTGAGGTTGTTGTTGAATTTGTTGGTGATTTTCAATGTTGAGGTTGTTGTTGAATTTTATTGGTGTTATCAATGTCATTTTTTGAAATTTTTTGTATTTTTCAATGTTGAGGTTGTTGTTTAATTTGTTGTTGTTATCAATGTTATTACTTGAACTTTTTTGTATTTTTCAATAATGAGTGTGTTTTTGAATTTGCTGGCGTTTTTCAATGTTGAGGTTGTTGTTGATTTTGTTGGTGATATTCAATATTGATGTTGTTGAATTTGTTGGTCATTTTAAATGTTGAGGTTGTTGTTGAATTTGTTGGTGTCTTTCAATATGAGGTTGTTGTTGAATTTGTTGGTGTTTTTCAATGTTGAGGTTGTTGTTGAATTTGTTGGTGTCTTTCAATATTGAGCTTGTTGATGAATTTGTTGGTGTTTTTCTATGTTGAGGTTGTTGTTGAATTTGTTGTCGTTATCAATGTATTTTTTGAACTTTTTCTCTTTTTAAAGTTGAGGTTGTTGTTGAATTTGTTGGTGTTTTTCAATGTTGAGATTGTTGTTGAATTTGTTGGCGTTTTTCAATGTTGTGGTTGTTGTTGAATTTGTTGGTGATTTTCAATGTTGAGGTTGTTGTTGAATTTGTTGTTGTCTTTCAATATTGAGTTTGTACTGAATTTGTTGGCGTCTTTCAGTGTTGAGGTTGTTGAAGTTCTTGGTGCTATCAATGTTTTTATTGAACTTTTTTTCTTCCTTTGAAAGTTGAGGTTGTTGTTGAATTTGTTGGTGTTTTTCAATGTTGAGCTTGTTGTTGAAATTGTAAGTTTTTTTCAATGTTGGGGTTGTTTTTGAATTTGTTAGTGTTTTTCAATGTGGAGGTTCTTGTTGAATTTGTAGCTGATTTTCAATTTCAGGTCGTTGTTGAACATGTTGGTGTCTTTCAGTATTGGGGTTGTTGTTGAATTTGTTGGTGTTTTTCAATATTGAGGTTGTTGTTGAATTTGTTGGTATTATCAATGTTATCTTTTGAACTTATTTGTATTTTTCAATGTTGAGGTTGTTGTTGAATTTGTTGGTATTTTTCAATGCTGAGGTTGTTGAATTTGTTGGTGTTTTTCAACTTTGAGGTTGTTGTTGAATTTGTTGGTGATTTTCAATGTTGAGGTTGTTGTTGAATTTGTTGGTGTTATCAATGTCATTTTTTGAACTTTTTTGTATTTTTCAATGTTGAGGTTTGTGTTGAATTTGTTGGTGTTATCAATGTTATTACTTGAAATTTTTTTATTTTTCAATATTGAGTTTGTTTTTGAATTTGTTGGCGTTTTTTAATGTTAAGGTTGTTGTTGAAATTGTTGGTGATATTCAATATTGATGTTGTTGAATTTGTTGGTCATTTTAAATGTTGAGGTTGTTGTTGAATATGTTGGTGTCTTTCAATATTGGGGTTGCTGTTGAATATGTTGGTGTTTTTCAATGTTGAGGTTGTTGAATTTGTTGGTATTTTTCATTGTTGAGGTTGTTGTTGAATTTCTCGCTATTTTTCAATGTTGAGGTTGTTGTTGAATTTGTTGGTGTCATCAATGTTGTTATTTGAACTTTTTTGTATTTTTCAATATTGAGGTTGTTGTTGAATTTGTTGGTGATTTTCAATATTGATGTTGTTCAATTTGTTGGTGATTTTCAATGCTGAGGTTGTTGTTGAATTTGTTGGTGATTTTTAATATTGATGTTGTTGAATTTGTTGGTGATTTTCAATGTTGAGGTTGTTGTTGAATTTGTTGGTATCTTTCAATATTGAGGTTGCCATTGAATTTGTTGGCGTCATTCAATGTTGAGGTTGTTGTTGAATTTCTTGGTGTTATCAATGTTTTTATTGAACTTTTTCTCTTCTTTTAAAAGTTTAGGTTGTTGTTGAATTTGTTGGAGTTTTTCAATATTGAGGTTGTTGTTGATTTTGTTGGTATTATCAATGTTATCTTTTGAACTTGTTTGTATTTTTCAATGTTGAGGTTGTTGTTGAATTTGTTGGTATTTTTCAAAGCTGAGGTTGTTGAATTTGTTGGTGTTTTTCAACTTTGAGGTTGTTGTTGAAATTGTAATTTTTTTTCAATGTTGAGGTTGCTTTTGAAGTTGTTAGTCTTTTTCAATGTGGAGGTTGATTGTTGATTTTGTTGGTGATTTTCAATAACGAGGTTGTTGTTGAATTTGTTGGCGTTTTTCAATGTTGAGGTTGTTGTTGAATTTGTTGCTGATTTTCAATGTTGAAGTCGTTGTTGAACATGTTGGTGTCATTCAATGTTGAGGTTGTTGTTGAATTTGTTGGTGTTTTTCAATATTGAGGTTGTTGTTGAATTTGTTGGTATTATCAATGTTATCTTTTGAACTTATTTGTATTTTTCAATGTTGAGGTTGTTGTTGAATTTGTTGGTATTTTTCAATGCTGAGGTTGTTGAATTTGTTGGTGTTTTTCAACTTTGAGGTTGTTGTTGAATTTGTTGCTGATTTTCAATGTTGAAGTCGTTGTTGAACATGTTGGTGTCTTTCAATATTGGGGTTGTTGTCATTGTTATCAATGTTTTTATTGAACTTTTTCTCTTTTTTTAAAAGTTGAGGTTGTTGTTGAATTTGTTGCTGTTTTTCAATGTTGAGCTTGTTGTTGAAATTGTAAATTTCTTTCAATGTTGAGGTTGTTTTTGAGTTTGTTAGTGTTTTTCAATGAGGAGGTTGATGTTGAATTTGTTGGTGATTTTCAATATCGAGGTTGTTGTTGAATTTGTTGGCGTCTTTCAATGTTGAGGTTCTTTTTGAATTTGTAGCTGATTTTAAATTTTAGGTCGCTGCTGAACACGTTGGTGTCTTTCAATATTGGGGTTGTTGTTGAATTTGTCGGCGTTTTTCAATGTTGATGTTGTTGTTGATTTTGTTGACGTTTTTCAATGTTGAAGTTGTTGTTGAATTTGTTGGTGATTTTCAATATTGATGTTGTTGAATTTGTTGGTGATTTTCAATGTTGAGGTTGTTGTTGAATTTGTTGGTGCCTATAAAATATTGAGGTTGCGATTGAATTTGTTGGTGTTTTTCAATATTGAGGTTGTTGTTGAATTTGTTGGTATTATCAATGTTATCTTTTGAACTTTTTTATATTTTTCAATGTTGAGGTTGTTGTTGAATTTGTTGGTATTATTCAATGCTGAGGTTGTTGAATTTGTTGGTGTTTTTCAATGTTGAGGTTGTTGTTGAATTTGTTGGTGATTTTCAATGTTGAGGTTGTTGTTGAATTTTATTGGTGTTATCAATGTCATTTTTTTCAAATTTTTTGTATTTTTCAATGTTGAGGTTGTTGTTGAATTTGTTGTTGTTATCAATGTATTTTTTGAACTTTTTCTCTTTTAAAAGTTGAGGTTGTTGTTGAATTTGTTGGTGTTTTTCAATGTTGAGATTGTTGTTGAATTTGTTGGCGTTTTTCAATGTTGTGGTTGTTGTTGAATTTGTTGGTGGTTTTCAATGTTGAGGTTGTTGTTGAATTTGTTGTTGTCTTTCAATATTGAGTTTGTATTGAATTTGTTGGCGTCTTTCAGTGTTGAGGTTGTTGTTGAAGTTCTTGGTGCTATCAATGTTTTTATTGAACTTTTTTTCTTCCTTTGAAAGTTGAGGTTGTTGTTGAATTTGTTGGTGTTTTTCAATGTTGAGCTTGTTGTTGAAATTGTAAGTTTTTTTCAATGTTGGGGTTGTTTTTGAATTTGTTAGTGTTTTTCAATGTGGAGGTTGATGTTGAATTTGTTGGTGAATTTCAATATCGAGGTTGTTGTTGAATTTGTTTGCGTTTTTCAATGTTGAGGTTCTTGTTGAATTTGTAGCTGATTTTCAATTTGAGGTCGTTGTTGAACATGTTGGTGTCTTTCAGTATTGGGGTTGTTGTTGAATTTGTTGGTGTTTTTCAATATTGAGGTTGTTGTTGAATTTGTTGGTATTATCAATGTTATCTTTTGAACTTATTTGTATTTTTCAATGTTGAGGTTGTTGTTGAATTTGTTGGTATTTTTCAATGCTGAGGTTGTTGAATTTGTTGGTGTTTTTCAACTTTGAGGTTGTTGTTGAATTTGTTGGTGATTTTCAATGTTGAGGTTGTTGTTGAATTTGTTGGTGTTATCAATGTCATTTTTTGAACTTTTTTGTATTTTTCAATGTTGAGGTTTGTGTTGAATTTGTTGGTGTTATCAATGTTATTACTTGAACTTTTTTTATTTTTCAATATTGAGTTTGTTTTTGAATTTGTTGGCGTTTTTTAATGTTGAGGTTGTTGTTGAAATTGTTGGTGATATTAAATATTGATGTTGTTGAATTTGTTAGTCATTTTAAATGTTGAGGTTGTTGTTGAATATGTTGGTGTCTTTCAATATTGGGGTTGCTGTTGAATATGTTGGTGTTTTTCAATGTTGAGGTTGTTGAATTTGCTGGTATTTTTCATTGTTGTGGTTGTTGTTGAATTTCTCGCTGTTTTTCAATGTTGAGGTTGTTGTTGAATTTGTTGGTGTCATCAATGTTGTTATTTGAACTTTTTTGTATTTTTCAATATTGAGGTTGTTGTTCAATTTGTTGGTGATTTTCAATGCTGAGTTTGTTGTTGAATTTGTTGGTGATTTTCAATATTGATGTTGTTGAATTTGTTGGTGATTTTCAATGTTGAGGTTGTTGTTGAATTTGTTGGTGTCTTTCAATATTGAGGTTGCCATTGAATTTGTTGGCGTCATTCAATGTTGAGGTTGTTGTTGAATTTCTTGGTGTTATCAATGTTTTTATTGAACTTTTTCTCTTCTTCTAAAAGTTTAGGTTGTTGTTGAATTTGTTGGTGTTTTTCAATATTGAGGTTGTTGTTGAATTTGTTGGTATTATCAATGTTATCTTTTGAACTTATTTGTATTTTTCAATGTTGAGGTTGTTGTTGATTTTGTTGGTATTTTTCAATGCTGAGGTTGTTGAATTTGTTGGTGTTTTTCAACTTTGAGGTTGTTGTTGAAATTGTAAATTTTTTTCAATGTTGAGGTTGCTTTTGAAGTTGTTAGTGTTTTTCAATGTGGAGGTTGATTGTTGAATTTGTTGGTGATTTTCAATATCGAGGTTGTTGTTGAATTTGTTGGCGTGTTTCAATGTTGAGGTTCTTTTTGAATTTGTAGCTGATTTTAAATTTTAGGTCTCTGTTGAACACGTTGGTGTCTTTCAATATTGGGGTTGTTGTTGAATTTGTTGATGTTTTTCAATATTGAAGTTGTTGTTGAATTTGTTGGTATTATCAATGTTATCTTTTGAACTTTTTTGTATTTTTCAATGTTGAGGTTGTTGTTGAATTTGTAGGTATTTTGCAATGCTGAGGTTGTTGAATTTGTTGGTGTTTTAGAATGTTGAGGTTGTTGTTGAATTTGTTGGTGTTCTCAATGTCATTTTTTGAACTTTTTTGTATTTTTCATTGTTGAGGTTGTTGTTGAATTTGTTGGTGTTATCAATGTTATTACTTGAACTTTTTTGTATTTTTCAATATTGAGTTTGTTTTTGAGTTTGTTGGCGTTTTTCAATGTTGAGGTTGTTGTTGAATTTGTTGGTGATATTCAATATTGATGCTGTTGAATTTGTTGGTGATTTTCAATGTTGAGGTTGTTGTTGAATTTGTTGGTGGCTTTCAATATTGAGGTTGTTAATGAATTTGTTGGCGTCTTTCAATGTTGAGGTTGTTGTTGAATTTCTTGGTGTTATCAATGTTTTTATTGAACTTTTTCTCTTCTTTTAAAAGTTGAGGTTGTTGTTGAATTTGTTGGTGATTTTCAATGTTGAGCATATTGTTGAATTTGTAGGTTTTTTTTCATTTTTGTGTTTGTTGTGGAATTTGTTGGTGTTTTTCAATGTCGTGGTTGATGTGGAATTTGTTGGTGATTTTTTGTTGGTGATTTTCAATATTGAGGTTGTCGTTGAATTTGTTGGCGTTTTTCAATGTTGAGGTTGTTGAATTTGTTGGTGTTTTTCAATATTGAGGTTGTTGTTGAATTTGTTGGTGTTATCAATGTTATTTTTTGAACTTTTAGTATTTTTCAATGTTGAGGTTGTTGTTGAATTTGTTGGTATTTTTTAATGTTGAGATTGTTGTTGAATTTGTTTGTGTTTTTGATTGTTGAGGTTGATGTTGATTTTGTTGGTGTTATCAATGTTATTTTTTGAACTTTTATTTATTTTTGAAAGTGGAGCTTATTGTTGAATTTGTTGGTTTTTTTCAATGTTTAGGTTATTGTTGGAATTTGTTGCTGATTTTCAATGTTGTGGTTGTTGTTGAATTTCTTGGTGTCTTTCAATATTGAGGTTGTTGTTGAATTTGTTGGTGTTTTTCAATGTTGAGGTTGTTGTTGAATTTGTTGGTGACTTTCAATATTGAGGTTGTTGTTGAATTTGTTGGTGTTTTTCAATGTTGAGGTTGTTGTTGAATTTGTTGTTGTTATCAATGTATTTTTTGAACTTTTTCTCTTTTAAAAGTTGAGGTTGTTGTTGAATTTGTTGGTGTTTTTCAATGTTGAGGTTGTTGTTGAATTTGTTGGCGTTTTTCAATATTGAGGTTGTTGTTGAATTTGTTGGTGATTTTCAATATTGATGTTGTTGAATTTGTTGGTGATTTTCAATGTTGAGGTTGTTGTTGAATTTGTTGGTGCCTATAAAATATTGAGGTTGCGATTGAATTTGTTGGTGTTTTTCAATATTGAGGTTGTTGTTGAATTTGTTGGTATTATCAATGTTATCTTTTGAACTTTTTTATATTTTTCAATGTTGAGGTTGTTGTTGAATTTGTTGGTATTATTCAATGCTGAGGTTGTTGAATTTGTTGGTGTTTTTCAATGTTGAGGTTGTTGTTGAATTTGTTGGTGATTTTCAATGTTGAGGTTGTTGTTGAATTTTATTGGTGTTATCAATGTCATTTTTTGAAATTTTTTGTATTTTTCAATGTTGAGGTTGTTGTTGAATTTGTTGTTGTTATCAATGTATTTTTTGAACTTTTTCTCTTTTAAAAGTTGAGGTTGTTGTTGAATTTGTTGGTGTTTTTCAATGTTGAGATTGTTGTTGAATTTGTTGGCGTTTTTCAATGTTGTGGTTGTTGTTGAATTTGTTGGTGGTTTTCAATGTTGAGGTTGTTGTTGAATTTGTTGTTGTCTTTCAATATTGAGTTTGTATTGAATTTGTTGGCGTCTTTCAGTGTTGAGGTTGTTGTTGAAGTTCTTGGTGCTATCAATGTTTTTATTGAACTTTTTTTCTTCCTTTGAAAGTTGAGGTTGTTGTTGAATTTGTTGGTGTTTTTCAATGTTGAGCTTGTTGTTGAAATTGTAAGTTTTTTTCAATGTTGGGGTTGTTTTTGAATTTGTTAGTGTTTTTCAATGTGGAGGTTGATGTTGAATTTGTTGGTGAATTTCAATATCGAGGTTGTTGTTGAATTTGTTTGCGTTTTTCAATGTTGAGGTTCTTGTTGAATTTGTAGCTGATTTTCAATTTGAGGTCGTTGTTGAACATGTTGGTGTCTTTCAGTATTGGGGTTGTTGTTGAATTTGTTGGTGTTTTTCAATATTGAGGTTGTTGTTGAATTTGTTGGTATTATCAATGTTATCTTTTGAACTTATTTGTATTTTTCAATGTTGAGGTTGTTGTTGAATTTGTTGGTATTTTTCAATGCTGAGGTTGTTGAATTTGTTGGTGTTTTTCAACTTTGAGGTTGTTGTTGAATTTGTTGGTGATTTTCAATGTTGAGGTTGTTGTTGAATTTGTTGGTGTTATCAATGTCATTTTTTGAACTTTTTTGTATTTTTCAATGTTGAGGTTTGTGTTGAATTTGTTGGTGTTATCAATGTTATTACTTGAACTTTTTTTATTTTTCAATATTGAGTTTGTTTTTGAATTTGTTGGCGTTTTTTAATGTTGAGGTTGTTGTTGAAATTGTTGGTGATATTAAATATTGATGTTGTTGAATTTGTTAGTCATTTTAAATGTTGAGGTTGTTGTTGAATATGTTGGTGTCTTTCAATATTGGGGTTGCTGTTGAATATGTTGGTGTTTTTCAATGTTGAGGTTGTTGAATTTGTTGGTATTTTTCATTGTTGTGGTTGTTGTTGAATTTCTCGCTGTTTTTCAATGTTGAGGTTGTTGTTGAATTTGTTGGTGTCATCAATGTTGTTATTTGAACTTTTTTGTATTTTTCAATATTGAGGTTGTTGTTCAATTTGTTGGTGATTTTCAATGCTGAGTTTGTTGTTGAATTTGTTGGTGATTTTCAATATTGATGTTGTTGAATTTGTTGGTGATTTTCAATGTTGAGGTTGTTGTTGAATTTGTTGGTGTCTTTCAATATTGAGGTTGCCATTGAATTTGTTGGCGTCATTCAATGTTGAGGTTGTTGTTGAATTTCTTGGTGTTATCAATGTTTTTATTGAACTTTTTCTCTTCTTTTAAAAGTTTAGGTTGTTGTTGAATTTGTTGGTGTTTTTCAATATTGAGGTTGTTGTTGAATTTGTTGGTATTATCAATGTTATCTTTTGAACTTATTTGTATTTTTCAATGTTGAGGTTGTTGTTGATTTTGTTGGTATTTTTCAATGCTGATGTTGTTGAATTTGTTGGTGTTTTTCAACTTTGAGGTTGTTGTTGAAATTGTAAATTTTTTTCAAGGTTGAGGTTGCTTTTGAAGTTGTTAGTGTTTTTCAATGTGGAGGTTGATTGTTGAATTTGTTGGTGATTTTCAATATCGAGGTTGTTGTTGAATTTGTTGGCGTGTTTCAATGTTGAGGTTCTTTTTGAATTTGTAGCTGATTTTAAATTTTAGGTCTCTGTTGAACACGTTGGTGTCTTTCAATATTGGGGTTGTTGTTGAATTTGTTGATGTTTTTCAATATTGAAGTTGTTGTTGAATTTGTTGGTATTATCAATGTTATCTTTTGAACTTTTTTGTATTTTTCAATGTTGAGGTTGTTGTTGAATTTGTAGGTATTTTGCAATGCTGAGGTTGTTGAATTTGTTGGTGTTTTAGAATGTTGAGGTTGTTGTTGAATTTGTTGGTGTTCTCAATGTCATTTTTAGAACTTTTTTGTATTTTTCATTGTTGAGGTTGTTGTTGAATTTGTTGGTGTTATCAATGTTATTACTTGAACTTTTTTGTATTTTACAATATTGAGTTTGTTTTTGAGTTTGTTGGCGTTTTTCAATGTTGAGGTTGTTGTTGAATTTGTTGGTGATATTCAATATTGATGCTGTTGAATTTGTTGGTGATTTTCAATGTTGAGGTTGTTGTTGAATTTGTTGGTGGCTTTCAATATTGAGGTTGTTAATGAATTTGTTGGCGTCTTTCAATGTTGAGGTTGTTGTTGAATTTCTTGGTGTTATCAATGTTTTTATTGAACTTTTTCTCTTCTTTTAAAAGTTGAGGTTGTTGTTGAATTTGTTGGTGATTTTCAATGTTGAGCATATTGTTGAATTTGTAGGTTTTTTTTTCATTTTTGTGTTTGTTGTGGAATTTGTTGGTGTTTTTCAATGTCGTGGTTGATGTGGAATTTGTTGGTGATTTTTTGTTGGTGATTTTCAATATTGAGGTTGTCGTTGAATTTGTTGGCGTTTTTCAATGTTGAGGTTGTTGAATTTGTTGGTGTTTTTCAATATTGAGGTTGTTGTTGAATTTGTTGGTGTTATCAATGTTATTTTTTGAACTTTTAGTATTTTTCAATGTTGAGGTTGTTGTTGAATTTGTTGGTATTTTTTAATGTTGAGATTGTTGTTGAATTTGTTTGTGTTTTTGATTGTTGAGGTTGATGTTGATTTTGTTGGTGTTATCAATGTTATTTTTTGAACTTTTATTTATTTTTGAAAGTGGAGCTTATTGTTGAATTTGTTGGTTTTTTTCAATGTTTAGGTTATTGTTGGAATTTGTTGCTGATTTTCAATGTTGTGGTTGTTGTTGAATTTCTTGGTGTCTTTCAATATTGAGGTTGTTGTTGAATTTGTTGGTGTTTTTCAATGTTGAGGTTGTTGTTGAATTTGTTGGTGACTTTCAATATTGAGGTTGTTGTTGAATTTGTTGGTGTTTTTCAATGTTGAGGTTGTTGTTGAATTTGTTGTTGTTATCAATGTATTTTTTGAACTTTTTCTCTTTTAAAAGTTGAGGTTGTTGTTGAATTTGTTGGTGTTTTTCAATGTTGAGGTTGTTGTTGAATTTGTTGGCGTTTTTCAATATTGAGGTTGTTGTTGAATTTGTTGGTGATTTTCAATATTGATGTTGTTGAATTTGTTGGTGATTTTCAATGTTGAGGTTGTTGTTGAATTTGTTGGTGCCTATAAAATATTGAGGTTGCGATTGAATTTGTTGGTGTTTTTCAATATTGAGGTTGTTGTTGAATTTGTTGGTATTATCAATGTTATCTTTTGAACTTTTTTATATTTTTCAATGTTGAGGTTGTTGTTGAATTTGTTGGTATTATTCAATGCTGAGATTGTTGAATTTGTTGGTGTTTTTCAATGTTGAGGTTGTTGTTGAATTTGTTGGTGATTTTCAATGTTGAGGTTGTTGTTGAATTTTATTGGTGTTATCAATGTCATTTTTTGAAATTTTTTGTATTTTTCAATGTTGAGGTTGTTGTTGAATTTGTTGTTGTTATCAATGTTATTACTTGAACTTTTTTGTATTTTTCAATAATGAGTGTGTTTTTGAATTTGCTGGCGTTTTTCAATGTTGAGGTTGTTGTTGATTTTGTTGGTGATATTCAATATTGATGTTGTTGAATTTGTTGGTCATTTTAAATGTTGAGGTTGTTGTTGAATTTGTTGGTGTCTTTCAATATGAGGTTGTTGTTGAATTTGTTGGTGTTTTTCAATGTTGAGGTTGTTGTTGAATTTGTTGGTGTCTTTCAATATTGAGCTTGTTGATGAATTTGTTGGTGTTTTTCTATGTTGAGGTTGTTGTTGAATTTGTTGTCGTTATCAATGTATTTTTTGAACTTTTTCTCTTTTTAAAGTTGAGGTTGTTGTTGAATTTGTTGGTGTTTTTCAATGTTGAGATTGTTGTTGAATTTGTTGGCGTTTTTCAATGTTGTGGTTGTTGTTGAATTTGTTGGTGATTTTCAATGTTGAGGTTGTTGTTGAATTTGTTGTTGTCTTTCAATATTGAGTTTGTACTGAATTTGTTGGCGTCTTTCAGTGTTGAGGTTGTTGAAGTTCTTGGTGCTATCAATGTTTTTATTGAACTTTTTTTCTTCCTTTGAAAGTTGAGGTTGTTGTTGAATTTGTTGGTGTTTTTCAATGTTGAGCTTGTTGTTGAAATTGTAAGTTTTTTTCAATGTTGGGGTTGTTTTTGAATTTGTTAGTGTTTTTCAATGTGGAGGTTCTTGTTGAATTTGTAGCTGATTTTCAATTTCAGGTCGTTGTTGAACATGTTGGTGTCTTTCAGTATTGGGGTTGTTGTTGAATTTGTTGGTGTTTTTCAATATTGAGGTTGTTGTTGAATTTGTTGGTATTATCAATGTTATCTTTTGAACTTATTTGTATTTTTCAATGTTGAGGTTGTTGTTGAATTTGTTGGTATTTTTCAATGCTGAGGTTGTTGAATTTGTTGGTGTTTTTCAACTTTGAGGTTGTTGTTGAATTTGTTGGTGATTTTCAATGTTGAGGTTGTTGTTGAATTTGTTGGTGTTATCAATGTCATTTTTTGAACTTTTTTGTATTTTTCAATGTTGAGGTTTGTGTTGAATTTGTTGGTGTTATCAATGTTATTACTTGAAATTTTTTTATTTTTCAATATTGAGTTTGTTTTTGAATTTGTTGGCGTTTTTTAATGTTAAGGTTGTTGTTGAAATTGTTGGTGATATTCAATATTGATGTTGTTGAATTTGTTGGTCATTTTAAATGTTGAGGTTGTTGTTGAATATGTTGGTGTCTTTCAATATTGGGGTTGCTGTTGAATATGTTGGTGTTTTTCAATGTTGAGGTTGTTGAATTTGTTGGTATTTTTCATTGTTGAGGTTGTTGTTGAATTTCTCGCTATTTTTCAATGTTGAGGTTGTTGTTGAATTTGTTGGTGTCATCAATGTTGTTATTTGAACTTTTTTGTATTTTTCAATATTGAGGTTGTTGTTGAATTTGTTGGTGATTTTCAATATTGATGTTGTTCAATTTGTTGGTGATTTTCAATGCTGAGGTTGTTGTTGAATTTGTTGGTGATTTTTAATATTGATGTTGTTGAATTTGTTGGTGATTTTCAATGTTGAGGTTGTTGTTGAATTTGTTGGTATCTTTCAATATTGAGGTTGCCATTGAATTTGTTGGCGTCATTCAATGTTGAGGTTGTTGTTGAATTTCTTGGTGTTATCAATGTTTTTATTGAACTTTTTCTCTTCTTTTAAAAGTTTAGGTTGTTGTTGAATTTGTTGGAGTTTTTCAATATTGAGGTTGTTGTTGATTTTGTTGGTATTATCAATGTTATCTTTTGAACTTGTTTGTATTTTTCAATGTTGAGGTTGTTGTTGAATTTGTTGGTATTTTTCAAAGCTGAGGTTGTTGAATTTGTTGGTGTTTTTCAACTTTGAGGTTGTTGTTGAAATTGTAATTTTTTTTCAATGTTGAGGTTGCTTTTGAAGTTGTTAGTCTTTTTCAATGTGGAGGTTGATTGTTGATTTTGTTGGTGATTTTCAATAACGAGGTTGTTGTTGAATTTGTTGGCGTTTTTCAATGTTGAGGTTGTTGTTGAATTTGTTGCTGATTTTCAATGTTGAAGTCGTTGTTGAACATGTTGGTGTCATTCAATGTTGAGGTTGTTGTTGAATTTGTTGGTGTTTTTCAATATTGAGGTTGTTGTTGAATTTGTTGGTATTATCAATGTTATCTTTTGAACTTATTTGTATTTTTCAATGTTGAGGTTGTTGTTGAATTTGTTGGTATTTTTCAATGCTGAGGTTGTTGAATTTGTTGGTGTTTTTCAACTTTGAGGTTGTTGTTGAATTTGTTGCTGATTTTCAATGTTGAAGTCGTTGTTGAACATGTTGGTGTCTTTCAATATTGGGGTTGTTGTCATTGTTATCAATGTTTTTATTGAACTTTTTCTCTTTTTTTAAAAGTTGAGGTTGTTGTTGAATTTGTTGCTGTTTTTCAATGTTGAGCTTGTTGTTGAAATTGTAAATTTCTTTCAATGTTGAGGTTGTTTTTGAGTTTGTTAGTGTTTTTCAATGAGGAGGTTGATGTTGAATTTGTTGGTGATTTTCAATATCGAGGTTGTTGTTGAATTTGTTGGCGTCTTTCAATGTTGAGGTTCTTTTTGAATTTGTAGCTGATTTTAAATTTTAGGTCGCTGCTGAACACGTTGGTGTCTTTCAATATTGGGGTTGTTGTTGAATTTGTTGGTGTTTTTCAATATTGAGGTTGTTGTTGAATTTGTTGGTATTATCAATGTTATCTTTTGAACTTATTTGTATTTTTCAATGTTGAGGGTGTTGTTGAATTTGTTGGTATTTTTCAGTGCTGAGGTTGTTGAATTTGTTGGTGTTTTTCAACTTTGAGGTTGTTGTTGAATTTGTTGCTGATTTTCAATGTTGAAGTCGTTGTTGAACATGTTGGTGTCTTTCAATATTGACGTTGTTGTTGAATTTGTAGGTATTTTGCAATGCTGAGGTTTTTGAATTTGTTGGTGATTTTCAATGTTGAGGTTGTTGTTGAATTTGTTGGTGTTATCAATGTCATTTTTTGAACTTTTTTGTATTTTTCAATGTTGAGGTTGTTGTTGAATTTGTTGGTGTTATCAATGTTATTACTTGAACTTTTTTGTATTTTTCAATATTGAGTTTGTTTTTGAGTTTGTTGGCGTTTTTCAATGTTGAGGTTGTTGTTGAATTTGTTGGTGATATTCAATATTGATGCTGTTGAATTTGTTGGTGATTTTCAATGTTGAGGTTGTTGTTGAATTTGTTGGTGGCTTTCAATATTGAGGTTGTTAATGAATTTGTTGGCGTCTTTCAATGTTGAGGTTGTTGATGAATTTCTTGGTGTTATCAATGTTTTTATTGAACTTTTTCTCTTCTTTTAAAAGTTGAGGTTGTTGTTGAATTTGTTGGTGATTTTCAATGTTGAGCATATTGTTGAATTTGTAGGTTTTTTTTCATTTTTGAGTTTGTTGTGGAATTTGTTGGTGTTTTTCAATGTCGTGGTTGATGTGGAATTTGTTGGTGATTTTTTGTTGGTGATTTTCAATATTGAGGTTGTCGTTGAATTTGTTGGCGTTTTTCAATGTTGAGGTTGTTGTTGAATTTGTTGGTGTTATCAATGTTATTTTTTGAACTTTTAGTATTTTTCAATGTTGAGTTTGTTGTTGAATTTGTTGGTATTTTTTAATGTTGAGGTTGTTGATGAATTTGTTTGTGTTTTTGATTGTTGAGGTTGTTGTTGATTTTGTTGGTGTTATCAATGTTATTTTTTGAACTTTTATTTATTTTTGAAAGTGGAGCTTATTGTTGAATTTGTTGGTTTTTTTCAATGTTTAGGTTATTGTTTGAATTTGTTGGTGATTTTCAATGTTGAGGTTGTTGTTGAATTTCTTGGTGTCTTTCAATATTGAGGTTGTTGTTGAATTTGTTGGTGTTTTTCAATGTTGAGGTTGTTGTTGAATTTGTTGGTGACTTTCAATATTGAGGTTGTTGTTGAATTTGTTGGCGTTTTTCAATGTTGAGTTTGTTGTTGACTTTGTTGTTGTTATCAAAGTATTTTTTGAACTTTTTCTCTTTTAAAAGTTGAGGTTGTTGTTGAATTTGTTGGTGTTTTTCAATGTTGAGGTTGTTGTTGAATTTGTTGGCGTTTTTCAATATTGAGGTTGTTGTTGAATTTGTTGGTGATTTTCAATATTGATGTTGTTGTTGAATTTGTTGGTATTATCAATGTTATCTTTTGAACTTTTTTATATTTTTCAATGTTGAGGTTGTTGTTGAATTTGTTGGTATTATTCAATGCTGAGGTTGTTGAATTTGTTGGTGTTTTTCAATGTTGAGGTTGTTGTTGAATTTGTTGGTGATTTTCAATGTTGAGGTTGTTGTTGAATTTGTTGGTGTTATCAATGTCATTTTTTGAACTTTTTTGTATTTTTCAATGTTGAGGTTGTTGTTGAATTTGTTGTTGTTATCAATGTTATTAATTGAACTTTTAAGTATTTTTCAATATTGAGTTTGTTTTTGAATTTGTTGGCGTTTTTCAATGTTGAGGTTGTTGTTGATTTTGTTGGTGATATTCAATATTGATGTTGTTGAATTTGTTGGTCATTTTAAATGTTGAGGTTGTTGTTGAATTTGTTGTTGTCTTTCAATATGAGGTTGTTGTTGAATTTGTTGGTGTTTTTCAATGTTGAGGTATTTGTTGAATTTGTTGGTGTCTTTCAATATTGAGCTTGTTGATGAATTTGTTGGCGTTTTTCTATGTTGAGGTTGTTGTTGAATATGTTGTCGTTATCAATGTATTTTTTGAACTTTTTCTCTTTTTAAAGTTGAGGTTGTTGTTGAATTTGTTGGTGTTTTTCAATGTTGAGATTGTTGTTGAATTTGTTGGCGTTTTTCAATGTTGTGGTTGTTGTTGAATTTGTTGTTGAGTTTCAATGTTGAGGTTGTTGTTGAATTTGTTGATGTCTTTCAATATTGAGGTTTGTATTGAATTTGTTGGCGTCTTTCAGTGTTGAGGTTGTTGTTGAAGTTCTTGGTGCTATCAATGTTTTTATTGAACATTTTTTCTTCCATTGAAAGTTGAGGTTGTTGTTGAATTTGTTGGTGTTTTTCAATGTTGAGCTTGTTGTTGAAATTGTAAGTTTTTTTTCAATGTTGAGGTTGTTTTTGAATTTGTTATTGTTTTTCAATGTGGAGGTTGATGTTGAATTTGTTGGTGATTTTCAATATTGAGGTTGTTGTTGAAGATGTTGGTATTATCAATGTTATCTTTTGAACTTATTTGTAATTTTCAATGTTGAGGTTGTTGTTGAATTTGTTGGTATTTTTCAATGCTGAGGTTGTTGAATTTGTTGGTGTTTTTCAACTTTGAGGTTGTTGTTGAATTTGTTGGTGATTTTCAATGTTGAGGTTGTTGTTGAATTTGTTGGTGTTATCAATGTAATTTTTTGAACTTTTTTGTATTTTTCAATGTTGAGGTTTGTGTTGAATTTGCTGGTGTTATCAATGTTATCACTTGAACTTTTTTTATTTTTCAATATTGAGTTTGTTTTTGAATTTGTTGGCGTTTTTTAATGTTGAGGTTGTTGTTGAATTTGTTGGTGTCTTTCAATATTGAGGTTGCCATTGAATTTGTTGGCGTCATTCAAAGTTGAGGTTGTTGTTGAATTTCTTGGTGTTATCAATGTTTTTATTGAACTTTTTCTCTTCTTTGAAAAGTTGAGGTTGTTGTTGAATTTGTTGGTGTTTTTCAATATTGAGGTTGTTGTTGAATTTGTTGGTATTATCACTGTTATCTTTTGAACTTATTTGTATTTTTCAATGTTGAGGTTGTTGTTGAATTTGTTGGTATTTTTCAATGCTGAGGTTGTTGAATTTGTTGGTGTTTTTCAACTTTGAGGTTGTTGTTGAAATTGTAAGTTTTTTTCAATGTTGAGGTTGCTTTTGAAGTTGTTAGTGTTTTTCAATGTGGAGGTTGATTGTTGAATTTGTTGGTGATTTTCAATAACGAGGTTGTTGTTGAATTTGTTGGCGTTTTTCAATGTTGAGGTTGTTGTTGAATTTGTTGCTGATTTTCAATGTTGAAGTCCTTGTTGAACATGTTGGTGTCATTCAATGTTGAGGTTGTTGTTGAATTTGTTGGTGTTTTTCAATATTGAGGTTGTTGTTGAATTTGTTGGTATTATCAATATTATCTTTTGAACTTATTTGTATTTTTCAATGTTGAGTTTGTTGTTGAATTTGTTGGTATTTTTCAATGCTGAGTTTGTTGAATTTGTTGGTGTTATTCAACGTTGAGGTTGTTGTTGCAATTGTAAGTTTTTTTCAATGTTGAGTTTGCTTTTGAAGTTATTAGTGTTTTTCAACGTGGAGGTTGATTGTTGAATTTGTTGGTGATTATCAATAACGAGGTTGTTGTTGAATTTGTTGGCGTTTTTCAATGTTGAGGTTGTTGTTGAATTTGTTGCTGATTTTCAATGTTGAAGTCGTTGTTGAACATGTTGGTGTCTTTCAATATTGGGGTTGTTGTCATTGTTATCAATGTTTTTATTGAACTTTTTCTCTTCTTTTAAAAGTTGAGGTTGTTGTTGAATTTGTTGGTGTTTTTCAATGTTGAGCTTGTTGTTGAAATTGTAAATTTCTTTCAATGTTGAGGTTGATTTTGAATTTGTTAGTGTTTTTCAATGAGGAGTTTGATGTTGAATTTGTTGGTGATTTTCAATATCGAGGTTGTTGTTGAATTTGTTGGCGTGTTTCAATGTTGAGGTTCTTTTTGAATTTGTAGCTGATTTTAAATTTTAGGTCGCTGCTGAACTCGTTGGTGTCTTTCAATATTGGGGTTGTTGTTGAATTTGTTGGTGTTTTTCAATATTGAGGTTGTTGTTGAATTTGTTGGTATTATCAATGTTATCTTTTGAACTTTTTTGTATTTTTCAATGTTGAGGTTGTTGTTGAATTTGTAGGAATTTTTCAAAGCTGGGGTTGTTGAATTTGTTGGTGTTTTTCAATGTTGAGGTTGTTATTGAATTTGTTGGTGTTATAAATGTCATTTTTTGAACTTTTTTGTATTTTTCAATGTTGAGGTTGTTGTTGAATTTGTTGGTGTTATCAATTTTATTACTTGAACTTTTTTGTATTTTTCAATATTGAGATTGTTTTTGAGTTTGTTGGCGTTTTTCAATGTTGAGGTTGTTGTTGAATATGTTGGTGATAATCAATATTGATGTTGTTGAATTTGTTGGTGATTTTCAATGTTGAGGTTGTTGTTGAATTTGTTGGTGGCTTTCAATATTGAGGTTGTTAATGAATTTGTTGGCGTCTTTCAATGTTGAGGTTGTTGTTGAATTTCTTGGTGTTTTCAAAGTTTTTATTTAACTTTTTCTCTTCTTTTAAAAGTTGAGGTTGTTGTTGAATTTGTTGGTGATTTTCAATGTTGAGCATATTGATGAATTTGTAGGTTTTTTTTCATTTTTGAGTTTGTTGCGGAATTTGTTGGTGTTTTTTTGTTGGTGATTTTCAATATTGAGGTTGTTGTTGAATGTGTTGGCGTTTTTCAATGTTGAGGTTGTTGTTGAATTTGTCGGTGTTATCAATGTTATTTTTTGAACTTTTTGTATTTTTCAATGTTGAGGTTGTTGTTGATTTTGTTAGTACTTTTTAATGTTGAGGTTGTTGTTGAATTTGTTTGTATTTTTGATTGTTGAGGTTGCTGTTAATTTTGTTGGTGTTATCAATGTTATTTTTTGAACTTTTATTTATTTTTGAAAGTGGAGCTTAATTTTGAATTTGTTGGTTTTTTTCAAAATTTAGGTTATTGTTTGAATTTGTTGCTGATTTTCAATGTTGAGGTTGTTGTTGAATTTGTTGGTGTTTTTCAATGTTGAGGTTGTTGTTTAATTTGTTGGTGACTTTCAATATTGAGGTTGTTGTTGAATTTGTTGGCGTTTTTCAATGTTGAGGTTGTTGTTGAATTTGTTGTTGTTATCAATGTATTTTTTGAACTTTTTCTCTTTTTAAAGTTGAGGTTGTTGTTGAATTTGTTGGTGTTTTTCAATGTTGAGGTTGTTGTTGAATTTGTTGGCGTTTTTCAATATTGAGGTTGTTGTTGAATTTGTTGGTGATTTTCAATATTGATGTTGTTGAATTTGTTGGTGATTTTCAATGTTGAGGTTGTTGTTGAATTTGTTGGTGCCTATATAATATTCAGGTTGCTGTTGAATTTGTTGGTGTTTTTCAATATTGAGGTTGTTGTTGAATTTGTTGGTATTATCAATGTTATCTTTTGAACTTTTTTGTATTTTTCAATGTTGAGGTTGTTGTTGAATTTGTTGGTATTATTCAATGCTGAGGTTGTTGAATTTGTTGGTGTTTTTCAATGTTGAGGTTGTTGTTGAATTTGTTGGTGATTTTCAATGTTGAGGTTGTTGTTGAATTTTTTGGTGTTATCAATGTCATTTTTTGAACTTTTTTGTATTTTTCAATGTTGAGGTTGTTGTTGAATTTGTTGTTGTTATCAATGTTATTAATTGAACTTTTAAGTATTTTTCAATATTGAGTTTGTTTTTGAATTTGTTGGCGTTTTTCAATGTTGAGGTTGTTGTTGATTTTGTTGGTGATATTCAATATTGATGTTGTTGAATTTGTTGGTCATTTTAAATGTTGAGGTTGTTGTTGAATATTTTGGTGTCTTTCAATATCGAGGTTGCTATTGAATATGTTGGTGTTTTTCAATATTGAGGTTGTTGTTGTATTTGTTGGTATTATCAATGTTATCTTTTGAACTTTTTTGTATTTTTCAATGTTGAGGTTGTTGTTGAATTTGTTGGTGATTTTCAATGTTGAGGTTGTTGTTGAATTTGTTGGTGTTAACAATGTTATTACTTGAACTTTTTTGTATTTTTCAATCTTGAGTTTTTTTTTGAATTTGTTGGCGTTTTTCAATGTTGAGGTTGTTGTTGAAATTGTTGGTGATATTCAATATTGATGTTGTTGAATTTGTTGATCATTTTAAATGTCGAGGTTGTTGTTGAATATGTTGGTGTCTTTCAATATTGAGGATGCTGTTGAATATGTTGGTGTTTTTCAATGTTGAGGTTGTTGAATTTGTTGCTGTTTTTCAGTGTTGAGGTTGTTGTTGAATTTGTTGGTGTCATCAATGTTGTTATTTGAACTTTTTTGTATTTTTCAATATTGAGGTTGTTGTTGAATTTGTTGGTGATTTTAAATATTGATGTTGTTCAATTTGTTGGTGATTTTCAATGTTCAGGTTGTTGTTGAATTTGTTGGTGTCTTTCAATACTGAGGTTGCTATTGAATTTGTTGTTGTCATTCAATGTTGAGGTTGTTGTTGAATTTCTTGGTGTTTTCAATGTTTTTATTGAGCGTTTTCCCTTCTTTTAAAAGTTGAGGTTTTTGTTGAATTTTCTGGTGTTTTTCAATGTTGATCTTGTTGTTGAAATTTTAAATTTTTTTCAATGTTGAGGTTGCTTTTGAATTAGTTAGTGTTTTTCAATGTGGAGGTTGATGTTGAATTTGTTGGTGATTTTCAATAACGAGGTTGTTGTTGAATTTGTTGGCGTTTTTCAATGTTGAGGTTGTTGTTGAATTTGTTGCTGATTTTCAATGTTTGAAGTCGTTGTTGAACTTTTTGGTGTCTTTCAATGTAGAGGTTGTTGTTGAATTTGTTGTTGTTATCAATGTATTTTTTGAACTTTTTCTCTTTTAAAAGTTGAGGTTGTGGTTGAATTTGTGGGTGTTTTTCAATGTTGAGGTTGTTGTTGAATTTGTTGATGATTTTCAATGTTGAGGTTGTTGTTGAATTTGTTGGTGTCTTTCAATATTGAGGTTGCTATTGAATTTGTTGGCGTCTTTCAATGTTGAGGTTGTTGTTGAATTTGTTGTTGATTTTGAATGTTGAGTTTGATGTTGAATTCGTTGTTGTTATCAATGCTATTTTTTCAACTTTTTGTATTTTTCAGTGTTGAGGTTGTTGTTGAATTTGTTGATGTTATCAATGTTATTTTTTGAACTTCTTTGTATTATTTAATGTTGAGGTTGTTGTTTAATTTTTTGTTGTTATCCATGTTTTTTTGAACTTTTCTCTTCTTTTAAAAGTTGAGGTTGTTGTTGAATTTGTTAGTGTTTTTCAGTGTTGCGGTTGTTGAATTTTTTGTGTTTTTCATTGTTGAGGTTGTTGTTGAATTTGTTGCTGTTTTTCATTGTTGAGGTTGCTGTTGAATTTGTTGGTGTTTTTCAATGTAGCTGTTTTTGTTGAATTTGTTGTTGACTTTCAATATTGTGTTTGCTATTGAATTTGTTGGCGTCTTTCAATGTTGAGGTTGTTGTTGAATTTCTTGGTGTTATCAAAGATTTTAATGAACTTTTTCTCTTCTTTTGAAAGTTCAGGTTGTTGTTGAATTTGTTGGTGTTTTTCAATGTTGAGCTTGTTGTTGAAATTGTAAGCTTTTTTCAATGTTGATGTTGTTTTTGAATTTGTTAGTGTTTTTCAATGTGGAGGTTGATGTTGAATTTTTTGGCGTTTTTCAATGTTGAGGTTCTTGTTGAATTTGTAGCTGATTTTCAATTTGAGGTCGTTGTTGAACATGTTGGTGTCTTTCAATATTGGGGTTGTTGTTGAATTTGTTGGTGTTTTTCAATATTGAGGTTGTTGTTGAATTTGTTGGTATTATCAATGTTATCTTTTGAACTTATTTGTATTTTTCAATGTTGAGGTTGTTTTTGAATTTGTTGGTATTTTTCAATACTGAGGTTGTTGAATTTGTTGGTGTTTTTCAATGTTGAGGTTGTTGTTGAATTTGTTGGTGTTATCAATGTTATTACTTGAACTTTTTTGTATTTTTCAATATTGAGTTTGTTTTTGAGTTTGTTGGTGTTTTTCAATGTTGAGGTTGTTGTTGAATTTGTTGGTGATATTCAATATTGATATTGTTGAATTGTTGGTCATTTTAAATGTTGATGTTGTTGTTGAATTTGTTGGTGTCTTTCAATATGAGGTTGTTGTTGAATTTGTTGGTGTTTTTCAATGTTGAGGTTGTTGTTGAATTTGTTGTTGCCTTTCAATATTGAGTTTGTTGATGAATTTGTTGGCGTTTTTCTATGTTGAGGTTGTTGTTGAATTTGTTGTCGTTATCAATGTATTATTTGAGCTTTTTCTCTTTTAAAAGTTGAGGTTGTTGTTGAATTTGTTGGTGTTTTTCAATGTAGCTGTTTTTGTTGAATTTGTTGTTGACTTTCAATATTGTGTTTGCTATTGAATTTGTTGGCGTCTTTCAATGTTGAGGTTGTTGTTGAATTTCTTGGTGTTATCAAAGATTTTAATGAACTTTTTCTCTTCTTTTGAAAGTTCAGGTTGTTGTTGAATTTGTTGGTGTTTTTCAATGTTGAGCTTGTTGTTGAAATTGTAAGCTTTTTTCAATGTTGATGTTGTTTTTGAATTTGTTAGTGTTTTTCAATGTGGAGGTTGATGTTGAATTTTTTGGCGTTTTTCAATGTTGAGGTTCTTGTTGAATTTGTAGCTGATTTTCAATTTGAGGTCGTTGTTGAACATGTTGGTGTCTTTCAATATTGGGGTTGTTGTTGAATTTGTTGGTGTTTTTCAATATTGAGGTTGTTGTTGAATTTGTTGGTATTATCAATGTTATCTTTTGAACTTATTTGTATTTTTCAATGTTGAGGTTGTTTTTGAATTTGTTGGTATTTTTCAATGCTGAGGTTGTTGAATTTGTTGGTGTTTTTCAATGTTGAGGTTGTTGTTGAATTTGTTGGTGTTATCAATGTTATTACTTGAACTTTTTTGTATTTTTCAATATTGAGTTTGTTTTTGAGTTTGTTGGTGTTTTTCAATGTTGAGGTTGTTGTTGAATTTGTTGGTGATATTCAATATTGATGTTGTTGAATTGTTGGTCATTTTAAATGTTGATGTTGTTGTTGAATTTGTTGGTGTCTTTCAATATGAGGTTGTTGTTGAATTTGTTGGTGTTTTTCAATGTTGAGGTTGTTGTTGAATTTGTTGTTGCCTTTCAATATTGAGTTTGTTGATGAATTTGTTGGCGTTTTTCTATGTTGAGGTTGTTGTTGAATTTGTTGTCGTTATCAATGTATTATTTGAGCTTTTTCTCTTTTAAAAGTTGAGGTTGTTGTTGAATTTGTTGGTGTTTTTCAATGTTGAGATTGTTGTTTAATTTGTTGGCGTTTTTCAATGTTGTGGTTGTTGTTGAATTTGTTGGTGCTATCAATGTTTTTATTGAACTTTTTTTCTTCCTTTGAAAGTTGAGGCTGTTGTTGAATTTGTTGATGTTTTTCAATGTTGATCTTGTTGTTGAAATTGTAAGTTTTTTTTCAATGTTGAGGTTGTTTTGAATTTGTTAGTGTTTTTCAATGTGGAGGTTGTTGTTGAATTTGTAGCTGATTTTCAATTTGAGGTCGTTGTTGAACATGTTGGTGTCTTTCAATATTGGGGTTGTTGTTGAATTTGTTCGTGTTTTTCAATATTGAGGTTGTTGTTGAATTTGATGGTATTATCAATGTTATCTTTTGAACTTATTTGTATTTTTCAATGTTGAGGTTGTTGTTGAATTTGTTGGTATTTTTCAATGCTGAGGTTGTTGAATTTGTTGGTGTTTTTCAACTTTGAGGTTGTTGTTGAATTTGTTGGTGATTATCAATGTTGAGGTTGTTGTTGAATTTGTTGGTGTTATCAATGTCATTATTTGAACTTTTTTGTATTTTTCAATGTTGAGGTTTGTGTTGAATTTGCTGGTGTTATCAATGTTATTACTTGAACTTTTTTTATTTTTCAATATTTATTTTGTTTTTGAATTTGTTGGCGTTTTTTAATGTTGAGGTTGTTGTTGAAATTGATGGTGATATTTAATATTGATGTTTTTGAATTTGTTGGTCATTTTAAATGTTGAAGTTGTTGTTGAATATGTTGGTGTCTTTCAATATTGGGGTTGCTGTTGAATATGTTGGTGTTTTTCAATGTTGAGGTTGTTGAATTTGTTGGTATTTTTCATTGTTGAGGTTGTTGTTGAATTTCTCGCTGTTTTTCAATGTTGAGGTTGTTGTTGAATATGTTGGTGTCATCAATGTTGTTATTTCAACTTTTTTGTATTTTTCAATATTGAGGTTGTTCAATTTGTTGGTGATTTTCAATGCTGAGTTTGTTGTTGAATTTGTTGGTGATTTTCAATATTGATGTTGTAGAATTTGTTGGTGATTTTCAATGTTGAGATTGTTGTTGAATTTGTTGGTGTCTTTCAATATTGAGGTTGCCATTGAATTTGTTGGCGTCATTAAATGTTGAGGTTGTTGTTGAATTTCTTGGTGTTATCAATGTTTTATTGAACTTTTTCTCTTCTTTTAAAAGTTGAGGTTGTTGTTGAATTTGTTGTTGCCTTTCAATATTGAGTTTGTTGATGAATTTGTTGGCGTTTTTCTATGTTGAGGTTGTTGTTGAATTTGTTGTCGTTATCAATGTATTATTTGAGCTTTTTCTCTTTTAAAAGTTGAGGTTGTTGTTGAATTTGTTGGTGTTTTTCAATGTTGAGATTGTTGTTTAATTTGTTGGCGTTTTTCAATGTTGTGGTTGTTGTTGAATTTGTTGGTGCTATCAATGTTTTTATTGAACTTTTTTTCTTCCTTTGAAAGTTGAGGCTGTTGTTGAATTTGTTGATGTTTTTCAATGTTGATCTTGTTGTTGAAATTGTAAGTTTTTTTTCAATGTTGAGGTTGTTTTGAATTTGTTAGTGTTTTTCAATGTGGAGGTTGTTGTTGAATTTGTAGCTGATTTTCAATTTGAGGTCGTTGTTGAACATGTTGGTGTCTTTCAATATTGGGGTTGTTGTTGAATTTGTTCGTGTTTTTCAATATTGAGGTTGTTGTTGAATTTGATGGTATTATCAATGTTATCTTTTGAACTTATTTGTATTTTTCAATGTTGAGGTTGTTGTTGAATTTGTTGGTATTTTTCAATGCTGAGGTTGTTGAATTTGTTGGTGTTTTTCAACTTTGAGGTTGTTGTTGAATTTGTTGGTGATTATCAATGTTGAGGTTGTTGTTGAATTTGTTGGTGTTATCAATGTCATTATTTGAACTTTTTTGTATTTTTCAATGTTGAGGTTTGTGTTGAATTTGCTGGTGTTATCAATGTTATTACTTGAACTTTTTTTATTTTTCAATATTTATTTTGTTTTTGAATTTGTTGGCGTTTTTTAATGTTGAGGTTGTTGTTGAAATTGATGGTGATATTTAATATTGATGTTTTTGAATTTGTTGGTCATTTTAAATGTTGAAGTTGTTGTTGAATATGTTGGTGTCTTTCAATATTGGGGTTGCTGTTGAATATGTTGGTGTTTTTCAATGTTGAGGTTGTTGAATTTGTTGGTATTTTTCATTGTTGAGGTTGTTGTTGAATTTCTCGCTGTTTTTCAATGTTGAGGTTGTTGTTGAATATGTTGGTGTCATCAATGTTGTTATTTCAACTTTTTTGTATTTTTCAATATTGAGGTTGTTCAATTTGTTGGTGATTTTCAATGCTGAGTTTGTTGTTGAATTTGTTGGTGATTTTCAATATTGATGTTGTAGAATTTGTTGGTGATTTTCAATGTTGAGATTGTTGTTGAATTTGTTGGTGTCTTTCAATATTGAGGTTGCCATTGAATTTGTTGGCGTCATTAAATGTTGAGGTTGTTGTTGAATTTCTTGGTGTTATCAATGTTTTATTGAACTTTTTCTCTTCTTTTAAAAGTTGAGGTTGTTGTTGAATTTGTTGGTATTATCACTGTTATCTTTTGAACTTATTTGTATTTTTCAATGTTGAGGTTGTTGTTGAATTTGTTGGTATTTTTCAATGCTGAGGTTGTTGAATTTGTTGGTGTTTTTCAACTTTGAGGTTGTTGTTGAAATTGTAAGTTTTTTTCAATGTTGAGGTTGCTTTTGAAGTTGTTAGTGTTTTTCAATGTGGAGGTTGATTGTTGAATTTGTTGGTGATTTTCAATAATGAGGTTGTTGTTGAATTTGTTGGCGTTTTTCAATGTTGAGGTTGTTGTTGAATTTGTTGCTGATTTTCAATGTTGAAGTCGTTGTTGAACATGTTGGTGTCATTCAATGTTGAGGTTGTTGTTGAATTTGTTGGTGTTTTTCAATATTGAGGTTGTTGTTGAATTTGTTGTTATTATCAATGTTATCTTTTGAACTTATTTGTATTTTTCAATGTTGAGGTTGTTGTTGAATTTGTTGGTATTTTTCAATGCTGAGGTTGTTGAATTTGTTGGTGTTATTCAACTTTGAGGTTGTTGTTGAAATTGTAAGTTTTTTTCAATATTGAGGTTGCTTTTGAAGTTGTTAGTGTTTTTCAATGTGGAGGTTGATTGTTGAATTTGTTGGTGATTTTCAATAATGAGGTTGTTGTTGAATTTGTTGGCGTTTTTCAATGTTGAGGTTGTTGTTGAATTTGTTGCTGATTTTCAATGTTGAAGTCGTTGTTGAACATGTTGGTGTCATTCAATGTTGAGGTTGTTGTTGAATTTGTTGGTGTTTTTCAATATTGAGGTTGTTGTTGAATTTGTTGTTATTATCAATGTTATCTTTTGAACTTATTTGTATTTTTCAATGTTGAGGTTGTTGTTGAATTTGTTGGTATTTTTCAATGCTGAGGTTGTTGAATTTGTTGGTGTTATTCAACTTTGAGGTTGTTGTTGAAATTGTAAGTTTTTTTCAATATTGAGGTTGCTTTTGAAGTTGTTAGTGTTTTTCAATGTGGAGGTTGATTGTTGAATTTGTTGGTGATTTTCAATAACGAGGTTGTTGTTGAATTTGTTGGTGTTTTTCAATATTGAGGTTGTTGTTGAATTTGTTGGTGTTCTCAATGTCATTTTTTGAACTTTTTTGTATTTTTCAATGTTGAGGTTGTTGTTGAATTTGTTGGTGTTATCAATGTTATTACTTGAACTTTTTTGTATTTTTCAATATTGAGTTTGTTTTTGAGTTTGTTGGCGTTTTTCAATGTTGAGATTGTTGTTGAATTTGTTGGTGATATTCAATATTGATGTTGTTGAATTTGTTGGTGATTTTCAATGTTGAGGTTGTTGTTGAATTTGTTGCTGATTTTCAATGTTGAAGTCGTTGTTGAACATCTTGGTGTCTTTCAATATTGGGGTTGTTGTCATTGTTATCAATTTTTTTATTGAACTTTTTCTCTTCTTTTAAAAGTTGTGGTTGTTGTTGAATTTGTTGGTGTTTTTCAATGTTGAGCTTGTTGTTGAAATTGTAAATTTCTTTCAATGTTGAGGTTGTTTTTGAATTTGTTAGTGTTTTTCAATGAGGAGGTTGATGTTGAATTTGTTGGTGATTTTCAATATCGAGGTTGTTGTTGAATTTGTTGGTATTTTTCAATGCTGAGGTTGTTGAATTTGTTGGTGTTATTCAACTTTGAGGTTGTTGTTGAAATTGTAAGTTTTTTTCAATGTTGAGGTTGCTTTTGAAGTTGTTAGTGTTTTTCAACGTGGAGGTTGATTGTTGAATTTGTTGGTGATTTTCAATAACGAGGTTGTTGTTGAATTTGTTGGCGTTTTTCAATGTTGAGGTTGTTGTTGAATTTGTTGCTGATTTTCAATGTTGAAGTCGTTGTTGAACATGTTGGTGTCTTTCAATATTGGGGTTGTTGTCATTGTTATCATTGTTTTTATTGAACTTTTTCTCTTCTTTTAAAAGTTGAGGTTGTTGTTGAATTTGTTGGTGTTTTTCAATGTTGAGCTTGTTGTTGAAATTGTAAATTTCTTTCAATGTTGAGGTTGTTTTTGAATTTGTTAGTGTTTTTCAATGAGGAGGTTGATGTTGAATTTGTTGGTGATTTTCAATATCGAGGTTGTTGTTGAATTTGTTGGCGTGTTTCAATGTTGAGGTTCTTTTTGAATTTGTAGTTGATTTTAAATTTTAGGTCGCTGCTGAACACGTTGGTGTCTTTCAATATTGGTGTTGTTGTTGAAATTGTTGGTGTTTTTCAATATTGAGGTTGTTGTTGAATTTGTTGGTATTATCAATGTCATCTTTTGAACTTTTTTGTATTTTTCAATGTTGAGGTTGTTGTTGAATTTGTTGGTTTTTTTCAATGTTGAGGTTGTTGTTGAATTTGTTGGTGTTCTCAATGTCATTTTTTGAACTTTTTTGTATTTTTCAATGTTGAGGTTGTTGTTGAATTTGTTGGTGTTATCAATGTTATTACTTGAACTTTTTTGTATTTTTCAATATTGAGTTTGTTTTTGAGTTTGTTGGCGTTTTTCAATGTTGAGATTGTTGTTGAATTTGTTGGTGATATTCAATATTGATGTTGTTGAATTTGTTGGTGATTTTCAATGTTGAGGTTGTTGTTGAATTTGTTGGTGGCTTTCAATATTAAGGTTGTTAATGAATTTGTTGGCGTCTTTCAATATTGAGGTTGTTGTTGAATTTCTTGGTGTTATCAATGTTTTTATTGAACTTTTTCTCTTCTTTTAAAAGTGGAGGTTGTTGTTGAATTTGTTGGTGATTTTCAATGTTGAGCATATTGTTGAATTTGTAGGTTTTTTTTTCATTTTTGAGTTTGTTGTGGAATTTGTTGGTGTTTTTCAATGTCGTGGTTGATGTGGAATTTGTTGGTGATTTTTTGTTGGTGATTTTCAATATTGAGGTTGTTGTTGAATGTGTTGGCGTTTTTCAATGTTGAGGTTGTTGTTGAATTTGTTGGTGTTATCAATGTTATTTTTTGAACTTTTAGTATTTTTCAATGTTGAGGTTGTTGTTGAATTTGTTAGTATTTTTTAATGTTGAGGTTGTTGTAGAATTTGTTTGTGTTTTTGATTGTTGAGGTTGTTGTTGATTTTGTTGGTGTTATCAATGTTATTTTTTGAACTTTTATTTATTTTTGAAAGTGGAGCTTAATGTTGAATTTGTTGGTTTTTTTCAATGTTTAGGTTATTGTTTGAATTTGTTGCTGATTATCAATGATGAGGTCGTTGTTGAATTTGTTGGAGTCTTTCAATATTGAGGTTGTTGTTGAATTTGTTGGTGTTTTTCAATGTTGCGGTTGTTGTTGAATTTGTTGGTGACTTTCAATATTGAGGTTGTTGTTGAATTTGTTGGCGTCTTTCAATGTTGAGATTGTTGTTGAATTTGTTGGCGTTTTTCAATATTGAGGTTGTTGTTGAATTTGTTGTTGTTATCAATGTATTTTTTGAACTTTTTCTCTTTTAAAAGTTGGGGTTGTTGTTGAATTTGATGGTGTTTTTCAATGTTGAGGTTGTTGTTGAATTTGTTGGCGTTTTTCAATATTGAGGTTGTTGTTGAATTTGTTGGTGATTTTCAATTTTGATGTTGTTGAATTTGTTGGTGATTTTCAATGTTGAGGATGTTGTTGAATTTTTGGTGCCTATAAAATATTGAGTTTGCTATTGAATTTGTTGTTGTTTTTCAATATTGAGGTTGTTGTTGAATTTGTTGGTATTATCAATGTTATCTTTTGAACTTTTTTGTATTTTTCAATGTTTAGGTTGTTGTTGAATTTGTTGATATTATTCAATGCTGAGGTTGTTGAATTTGTTGGTGTTTTTCAATGTTGAGGTTGTTGTTGAATTTGTTGGTGATTTTCAATGTTGAGGTTGTTGTTGAATTTGTTGGTGTTATCAATGTCATTTTTTGAACTTTTTTGTATTTTTCAATGTTGAGGTGGTTGTTGAATTTGTTGTTGTTATCAATATTATTACTTGAACTTTTTTGTATTTTTCAATATTGAGTTTGTTTTTGAATTTGTTGGCGTTTTTCAATGTTCAGGTTGTGGTTGGATTTGTTGGTGATATTCAATATTGATGTTGTTGAATTTGTTGGTGATTTTCAATGTTGAGGTTGTTGTTGAATTTGTTGGTGTCTTTCAATATTGAGGTTGGTAATGAATTTGTTGGCGTCTTTCAATGTTGAGGTTGTTGTTGAATTTCTTGGTGTTATCAATGTTTTTATTGAACGTTTTCTCTTCTATTAAAAGTTGAGGTTGTTGTTGAATTTGTTGGTGATTTTCAATGTTGAGCTTATTGTTGAATTTGTAGGTTTTTTTTCATTTTTGAATTTGTTGTTGAATTTGTTGGTGTTTTTCAATGTTTTGGTTGATGTGGAATTTGTTGGTGATTTTTTGTTGGTGATTTACAATATTGAGGTTGTTGTTGAATTTGTTGGTGTTTTTCAATGTTGAGGTTGTTGTTGAATTTGTTGGTGTTATCAATGTTATTTTTTGAACTATTTTGTATTTTTAAATGTTGAGGTTGTTGTTGAATTTGTTTGTGTTTTTGATTGTTGAGGTTGTTGTTGAATTTTTTGGTGTTATCAATGTTATTTTTTGAACTTTTATTTATTTTTGAAAGTGGAGCTTATTGTTGAATTTGTTGGTTTTTTTTCAATGTTGAGGTTGATGTTTGAATTTGTTGCTGATTTTCAATGTTGAGGTTGTTGTTCAATTTGTTGGTGTCTTTCAATATTGAGGTTGTTGTTAAATTTGTTGGTGTTTTTCAATGTTGAGGTTGTTGTTGAATTTGCTAGTGACTTTCAATATTGAGGTTGTTGTTGAATTTGTTGGCGTTTTTCAATGTTGAAGTTGATGTTGAATTTGTTGGTGATTTTCAATATTGATGTTGTTGAATCTGTTGGTGATTTTCAATGTTGAGGTTGTTGTTGAATTTGTTGGTGTCTTTCAATATTGAGGTTGTTGTTGAATTTGTTGGCGTCTTTCAATGTTGAGGTTGTTGTTGAATATCTTGGTGTTATCAATGTTTTTATTGAACTTTTTCTCTTCTTTTAAAAGTTGAGGTTGTTGTTGAATTTGTTGGTGTTTTTCAATGTTGAGCTTGTTGTTGAAATTGCTAGTTTTTTTCAATGTTGACGTTGTTTTTGAATTTGTTAGTGGTTTTCAATGTGGAGGTTGATGTTGAATTTGTTGGTGATTTTCAATATCAAGGTTGCTGTTGAATTTTTTGGCGTTGTTCAATGTTGAGGTTCTTGTTGAATTTGTAGCTGATTTTCAATTTGAGGTCGTTGTTGAACATGTTTGTGTCTGTCAATATTGGTGTTGTTGTTGAATTTGTTGGTGTTTTTCAATATTGAGGTTGTTGTTGAATTTGTTGGTATTATCAATGTTATCTTTTGAACTTTTTTGTATTTTTCAATGTTGAGGTTGTTGTTGAATTTGCTGGTATTTTTCAATGCTGAGGTTGTTGAATTTGTTGGTGTTTTTCAATGTTGAGGTTGTTGTTGAATTTTTTGGCGTTTTTCAATGTTGAGGTTCTTGTTGATTTTGTTGGTGATATTCAATATTGATGTTGTTGAATTTGTTGGTCATTGTAAATGTTGAGGTTGTTGTTGAATATGTTGGTGTCTTTCAATATCGAGGTTGCTGTTGAATATGTTGGTGTTTTTCAATATTGAGGTTGTTGTTGTATTTGTTGGTATTATCAATGTTATCTTTTGAACTTTTTTGTATTTTTCAATGTTGAGGTTGTTGTTGAATTTGTTGGTATTTTTCAATGCTGTGGTTATTGAATTTGTTGGTGTTTTTCAATGTTGAGGTTGTTGTTGAATTTGTTGGTGATTTTCAATGTTGAGGTTGTTGTTGAATTTGTTGGTGTTATCAATGTCATTTTTTGAACTTTTTTGTATTTTTCAATGTTGAGGTTGTTGTTGAATTTGTTGGTGTTATCAATGTTATTACTTGAACTTTTTTGTATTTTTCAATCTTGAGTTTTTTTTTGAATTTGTTGGCGTTTTTCAATGTTGAGGTTGTTGTTGAAATTGTTGGTGATATTCAATATTGATGTTGTTGAATTTGTTGATCATTTTAAATGTCGAGGTTGTTGTTGAATATGTTGGTGTCTTTCAATATTGAGGATGCTGTTGAATATGTTGGTGTTTTTCAATGTTGAGGTTGTTGAATTTGTTGGTATTTTTCATTGTTGAGGTTGTTGTTTAATTTATCGCTGTTTTTCAGTGTTGAGGTTGTTGTTGAATTTGTTGGTGTCATCAATGTTGTTATTTGAACTTTTTTGTATTTTTCAATAATGATGTTGTTGTTGAATTTGTTGGTAATTTTCAATATTGATGTTGTTCAATTTGTTGGTGATTTTCAATGTTCAGGTTGTTGTTGAATTTGTTGGTGTCTTTCAATATTGAGGTTGCTATTGAATTTGTTGTCGTCATTCAATGTTGAGGTTGTTGTTGAATTTCTTGGTGTTTTCAATGTTTTTATTGAACTTTTTCCCTTCTTTTAAAAGTTGAGGTTTTTGTTGAATTTGCTGGTGTTTTTCAATGTTGATCTTGTTGTTGAAATTTTAAATTTTTTTCAATGTTGAGGTTGCTTTTGAATTAGTTAGTGTTTTTCAATGTGGAGGTTGATGTTGAATTTGTTGGTGATTTTCAATAACGAGGTTGTTGTTGAATTTGTTGGCGTTTTTCAATGTTGAGGTTGTTGTTGAATTTGTTGCTGATTTTCAATGTTTGAAGTCGTTGTTGAACTTTTTGGTGTCTTTCAATGTAGAGGTTGTTGTTGAATTTGTTGTTGTTATCAATGTATTTTTTGAACTTTTTCTCTTTTAAAAGTTGAGGTTGTGGTTGAATTTGTGGGTGTTTTTCAATGTTGAGGTTGTTGTTGAATTTGTTGTCGTTTTTCAATGTTGAGGTTGTTGTTGAATTTGTTGGTGATTTTCAATATTGATGTTGTTGAAATTGTTGGTGATTTTCAATGTTGAGGTTGTTGTTGAATTTGTTGGTGTCTTTCAATATTGAGGTTGCTATTGAATTTGTTGGCGTCTTTCAATGTTGAGGTTGTTGTTGAATTTGTTGTTGATTTTGAATGTTGAGTTTGATGTTGAATTCGTTGTTGTTATCAATGCTATTTTTTCAACTTTTTGTATTTTTCAATGTTGAGGTTGTTGTTGAATTTGTTGATGTTATCAACGTTATTTTTTGAACTTCTCTGTATTATTTAATGTTGAGGTTGTTGTTTAATTTTTTGTTGTTATCCATGTTTTTTTTGAACTTTTCTCTTCTTTTAAAAGTTGAGGTTGTTGTTGAATTTGTTAGTGTTTTTCAGTGTTGCGGTTGTTGAATTTTTTGTGTTTTTCATTGTTGAGGTTGTTGTTGAATTTGTTGCTGTTTTTCATTGTTGAGGTTGCTGTTGAATTTGTTGGTGTTTTTCAATGTAGCTGTTTTTGTTGAATTTGTTGTTGACTTTCAATATTGTGTTTGCTATTGAATTTGTTGGCGTCTTTCAATGTTGAGGTTGTTGTTGAATTTCTTGGTGTTATCAAAGATTTTAATGAACTTTTTCTCTTCTTTTAAAAGTTGAGGTTGTTGTTGAATTTGTTGGTGTTTTTCAATGTTGAGCTTGTTGTTGAAATTGTAAGATTTTTTCAATGTTGAGGTTGTTTTTGAATTTGTTAGTGTTTTTCAATGTGGAGGTTGATATTGAATTTGTTGGTGATTTTCAATATCGAGGTTGTTGTTGAATTTGTTGGCGTTTTTCAATGTTGAGGTTCTTGTTGAATTTGTAGCTGATTTTCAATTTGAGGTCGTTGTTGAACATGTTGGTGTCTTTCAATATTGGGGTTGTTGTTGAATTTGTTGGTGTTTTTCAATATTGAGTTGTTGTTGAATTTGTTGGTATTATCAATGTTATCTTTTGAACTTTTTTGTATTTTTCAATGTTGAGGTTGTTTTTGAATTTGTTGGTATTTTTCAATGCTGAGGTTGTTGAATTTGTTGGTGTTTTTCAATGTTGAGGTTGTTGTTGAGTTTGTTGGTGATTTTCAATGTTGAGGTTGTTGTTGAATTTGTTGGTGTTATCAATGTCATTTTTTGAACTTTTTTGTATTTTTCAATGTTGAGGTTGTTGTTGAATTTGTTGGTGTTATCAATGTTATTACTTGAACTTTTTTATATTTTTCAGTGTTGAGTTTGTTTTTGAATTTGTTGGCGTTTTTCAATGTTCAGGTTGTGGTTGGATTTGTTGGTGATATTCAATATTGATGTTGTTGAATTTGTTGGTGATTTTCAATGTTGAGGTTGTTGTTGAATTTGTTGGTGTCTTTCAATATTGAGGTTGGTAATGAATTTGTTGGCGTCTTTCAATGTTGAGGTTGTTGTTGAATTTCTTGGTGTTATCAATGTTTTTATTGAACGTTTTCTCTTGTATTAAAAGTTGAGGTTGTTGTTGAATTTGTGGTGATTTTCAATGTTGAGCTTATTGTTGAATTTGTAGGTTTTTTTTCATTTTTGAATTTGTTGTTGAATTTGTTGGTGTTTTTCAATGTTTTGGTTGATGTGGAATTTGTTGGTGATTTTTTGTTGGTGATTTACAATATTGAGGTTGTTGTTGAATTTGTTGGTGTTATCAATGTTATTTTTTGAACTATTTTGTATTTTTAAATGTTGAGGTTGTTGTTGAATTTGTTGGTATTTTTTAATGTTGAGGTTGTTGTTGAATTTGTTTGTGTTTTTGATTGTTGAGGTTGTTGTTGAATTTTTTGGTGTTATCAATGTTATTTTTTGAACTTTTATTTATTTTTGAAAGTGGAGCTTATTGTTGAATTTGTTGGTTTTTTTCAATGTTGAGGTTGATGTTTGAATTTGTTGCTGATTTTCAATGTTGAGGTTGTTGTTCAATTTGTTGGTGTCTTTCAATATTGAGGTTGTTGTTGAATTTGTTGGTGATTTTCAATATTAATGTTGTTGAATCTGTTGGTGATTTTCAATGTTGAGGTTGTTGTTGAATTTGTTGGTGTCTTTCAATATTGAGGTTGTTGTTGAATTTGTTGGCGTCTTTCAATGTTGAGGTTGTTGTTGAATATCTTGGTGTTATCAATGTTTTTATTGAACTTTTTCTCTTCTTTTAAAAGTTGTGGTTGTTGTTGAATTTGTTGGTGTTTTTCAATGTTGAGCTTGTTGTTGAAATTGCTAGTTTTTTTCAATGTTGACGTTGTTTTTGAATTTGTTAGTGGTTTTCAATGTGGAGGTTGATGTTGAATTTGTTGGTGATTTTCAATATCAAGGTTGCTGTTGAATTTTTTGGCGTTGTTCAATGTTGAGGTTTTTGTTGAATTCGTTGATGTCATCCATGTTTTTTTTGAACATTTCTCTGCTTTTAAAAGTTGAGGTTGTTGTTGAATTTGTTGGTTGTTTTCAATGTTGCGGTTGTTGAACATTTTTTTTTCATTGTTGAGGTTTTTGTTGAGTTTGTTCCTGTTTTTCATTGTTGAGGTTGATGTAGAATTTGTTGGTGTTTTTCAAAGTTGCGGTTTTTGTTGAATTTGTTGTTGACTTTCAATATTGTGGTTCATGTTGAATTTTTGGTGTTTTTCAATGTTGAGGTTGTTGTTGAATTTGTTGGTGATTTTCAATATTGAAGTTGTTGAATTTGTTGGTCATTTTAAATGTTGAGGTTGTTGTTGAATATGTTGGTGTCTTTCAATATTGAGGTTGCTGTTGAATATGTTAGTGTTTTTCAATGTTGTGGTTGTTGAATTTGTTGGTATTTTTCATTGTTGAGGTTGTTGTTGAATTTGTCGCTGTTTTTCAATGTTGCGGTTGTTGTTGAATTTGTTGGTGATATTCAATATTGATGTTGTTGAATTTGTTGGTGACTTTCAATTTTGCGGTTGTTGTTGAATTTGTTGGTGTCTTTCAATATTGAGGTTGTTAATGAATTTGTTGGCGTCTTTCAATGTTGAGGTTGTTGTTGAATTTCTTGGTGTTATCAATGTTTTTATTGAACTTTTTCACTTCTATTAAAAGTTGAGGTTGTTGTTGAATTTGTTGGTGTTTTTCAATGTGAGCTTGTTGTTGAAATTTTAAGTATTTTTCAATGTTGAGGTTGCTTTTGAAGTTGTTAGTGTTTTTCAATGTGGAGGTTGTTGTTGAATTTGTAGGTTTTTTTCAATTTTGAGGTTGTTGTTGAATTTGTTGGTGTTTTTCAATGTTGTGGTTGATGTTGAATTTGCTGGTGATTTTATGTTGGTGATTTTCAATATTGAGGTTGTTGTTGAATTTTTTGGCGTTTTTCAATGTTGAGATTGTTGTTGAATTTGTTACTGATTTTCAATGTTGAGGTCGTTGTTGAATTGGTTGGTGTTTTTCATTGTTGAGGCTGTTGTTGAATTTGTCGCTGCTTTTCAATGTTTAGGTTGCGGTTGAACTTGTTGGTGCTTTCAATGTTTTTTGTTGAACTTGTTTGTACTTTTTAATGTTGAGGTCGTTGTTGAATTTGTTGGTGTTTTTCATTGTTGAGGTTGTTGTTGAATTTGTCGCTGTTTTTCAATGTTGAGGTTGTTGTTGAACTTGTTGGTGTTATCAAGGTTTTTTGTTGAACTTGTTTGTACTTTTTAATGTTGCGGTTGTTGGTCAATTTGTTGATGTTTTATAATGTTGAGTTTGTTGTTGAATTTGTTGGGTTTTTTTCCATGTTGTCGTTGTTGTTGAATTTATTGGTGTTTTTCAATGTTGAGGTTGTTGTTGAATTTGTTCTTGATTTTCAATGTTGAGTTTGATGTTGAATTCGTTGTTGTTATCAATGCTATTTTTTGAACTTTTTGTTTTTTTCAATGTTGAGGTTGTTGTTGAATTTGTTGATGTTATCAATTTCATTTTTTGAACGTTTTCGTATTACTTAATGTTGAGGTTGTTGTTTAATTTGATGTTGTTATCCATGTTTTTTTTGAACTTTTCTCTTCCTTTAAAAGTTGAGGTTGTTGTTGAATTTGTTAGTATTTTTCAATGTTGCGGTTGTTGAATTTTTTGTGTTTTTCATTGTTGAGGTTGTTGTTGAATTTGTTGCTGTTTTTCATTGTTGAGGTTGCTGTTGAATTTGTTGGTGATTTTCAATATTGATGTTATTGAATTTGTTGGTTTTCAATGTTGAGGTTGTTGTTGAATTTCTTGGTGTTATCAATGTTTTTATTGAACTTTTTCTCTACTTTTAAAAGTTGAGGTTGTTGTTGAATTTGTTGGTGTTTTTCAATGTTGCGGTTGTTGAATTTTTTGTGTTTTTCATTGTTGAGGTTGTTGTTGAATTTGATTCTGTTTTTCATTGTTGAGGTTGCTGTTGAATTTGCTGGTGTCTTTCAATATTGAGGGTGTTTGTTGCTGTTTTTCATTGTTGAGGTTGCTGTTGAATTTGTTGGTGATTTTCAATATTGATGTTATTGAATTTGTTGATTTTCAATGTTGAGGTTGTTGTTGAATTTCTTGGTGTTATCAATGTTTTTATTGAACTTTTTCTCTACTTTTAAAAGTTGAGGTTGTTGTTGAATTTGTTGGCGTTTTTCAATGTTGCGGTTGTTGAATTTTTTGTGTTTTTCATTGTTGAGGTTGTTGTTGAATTTGATTCTGTTTTTCATTGTTGAGGTTGCTGTTGAATTTGCTGGTGTCTTTCAATATTGAGGGTGTTAATGAATTTGTTGGCATCTTTCAATGTTGAGGTTGTTGTTGAATTTCTTGGTGTTATCAATGTTTTTATTGAACTTTTTCCCTTCTATTAAAAGTTGAGGTTGTTGTTGAATTTGTTGGTGATTTTCAATGTTGAGCTTGTTGTTGAATTTGTAGGTTTTTTTCAATTTTGAGGTTGTTGTTGAATTTGTTGGTGTTATTCAATGTTGTGGTTGATGTTGAATTTGTTGGTGATTTTTTGTTGTTGATTTTCAATATTGAGGTTGTTGTTGAATTTTTTGGCGTTTTTCAATGTTGAGATTGTTGTTGAATTTGTTACTGATTTTCAATGTTGAGGTCGTTGTTGAATTTGTTGGTGTTTTTCATTGTTGAGGTTGTTATTGAATTTGTCGCTGTTTTTCAATGTTGAGGTTGTTGTTGAACTTGTTGGTGTTATCAATGTTTTTTGTTGAACTTGTTGGTACTTTTTAATGTTGCGGTTGTTGGTGAATTTGTTGATGTTTTACAATGTTGAGTTTGTTGTTGAATTTGTTGTTTTTTTTTCCATGTTGTGGTTGTTGTTGAATTGATTGGTGTTTTTCAATGTTGAGGTTGTTGTTGAATTTGTTGTTGATTTTAAATGTTGAGTTTAATGTTGATTTCGTTGTTGTTATCAATGCTATTTTTTGAACTTTTTGTATTTTTCAATGTTGAGGTTTTTGTTGAATTTGTTGATGTCATCCATGTTTTTTTTGAACATTTCTCTGCTTTTAAAAGTTGAGGTTGTTGTTGAATTTGTTAGTTGTTTTCAATGTTGCGGTTGTTGAACTTTTTTTTTCATTGTTGAGGTTTTTGTTGAATTTGTTCCTGTTTTTCATTGTTGAGGTTGATGTAGAATTTGTTGGTGTTTTTCAAAATTGCGGTTTTTGTTGAATTTGTTGTTGACTTTCAATATTGTGGTTCATGTTGAATTTTTGGTGTTTTTCAATGTTGAGGTTGTTGTTGAATTTGTTGGTGATTTTCAATATTGAAGTTGTTGAATTTGTTGGTCATTTTAAATGTTGAGGTTGTTGTTGAATATGTTGGTGTCTTTCAATATTGAGGTTGCTGTTGAATATGTTAGTGTTTTTCAATGTTGTGGTTGTTGAATTTGTTGGTATTTTTCATTGTTGAGGTTGTTGTTGAATTTGTCGCTGTTTTTCAATGTTGCGGTTGTTGTTGAATTTGTTGGTGATATTCAATATTGATGTTGTTGAATTTGTTGGTGACTTTCAATTTTGCGGTTGTTGTTGAATTTGTTGGTGTCTTTCAATATTGAGGTTGTTAATGAATTTGTTGGCGTCTTTCAATGTTGAGGTTGTTGTTGAATTTCTTGGTGTTATCAATGTTTTTATTGAACTTTTTCACTTCTATTAAAAGTTGAGGTTGTTGTTGAATTTGTTGGTGTTTTTCAATGTGAGCTTGTTGTTGAAATTTTAAGTATTTTTCAATGTTGAGGTTGCTTTTGAAGTTGTTAGTGTTTTTCAATGTGGAGGTTGTTGTTGAATTTGTAGGTTTTTTTCAATTTTGAGGTTGTTGTTGAATTTGTTGGTGTTTTTCAATGTTGTGGTTGATGTTGAATTTGCTGGTGATTTTATGTTGGTGATTTTCAATATTGAGGTTGTTGTTGAATTTTTTGGCGTTTTTCAATGTTGAGATTGTTGTTGAATTTGTTACTGATTTTCAATGTTGAGGTCGTTGTTGAATTGGTTGGTGTTTTTCATTGTTGAGGCTGTTGTTGAATTTGTCGCTGCTTTTCAATGTTTAGGTTGCGGTTGAACTTGTTGGTGCTTTCAATGTTTTTTGTTGAACTTGTTTGTACTTTTTAATGTTGAGGTCGTTGTTGAATTTGTTGGTGTTTTTCATTGTTGAGGTTGTTGTTGAATTTGTCGCTGTTTTTCAATGTTGAGGTTGTTGTTGAACTTGTTGGTGTTATCAAGGTTTTTTGTTGAACTTGTTTGTACTTTTTAATGTTGCGGTTGTTGGTCAATTTGTTGATGTTTTATAATGTTGAGTTTGTTGTTGAATTTGTTGGGTTTTTTTCCATGTTGTCGTTGTTGTTGAATTTATTGGTGTTTTTCAATGTTGAGGTTGTTGTTGAATTTGTTCTTGATTTTCAATGTTGAGTTTGATGTTGAATTCGTTGTTGTTATCAATGCTATTTTTTGAACTTTTTGTTTTTTTCAATGTTGAGGTTGTTGTTGAATTTGTTGATGTTATCAATTTCATTTTTTGAACGTTTTCGTATTACTTAATGTTGAGGTTGTTGTTTAATTTGATGTTGTTATCCATGTTTTTTTTGAACTTTTCTCTTCCTTTAAAAGTTGAGGTTGTTGTTGAATTTGTTAGTATTTTTCAATGTTGCGGTTGTTGAATTTTTTGTGTTTTTCATTGTTGAGGTTGTTGTTGAATTTGTTGCTGTTTTTCATTGTTGAGGTTGCTGTTGAATTTGTTGGTGATTTTCAATATTGATGTTATTGAATTTGTTGGTTTTCAATGTTGAGGTTGTTGTTGAATTTCTTGGTGTTATCAATGTTTTTATTGAACTTTTTCTCTACTTTTAAAAGTTGAGGTTGTTGTTGAATTTGTTGGTGTTTTTCAATGTTGCGGTTGTTGAATTTTTTGTGTTTTTCATTGTTGAGGTTGTTGTTGAATTTGATTCTGTTTTTCATTGTTGAGGTTGCTGTTGAATTTGCTGGTGTCTTTCAATATTGAGGGTGTTTGTTGCTGTTTTTCATTGTTGAGGTTGCTGTTGAATTTGTTGGTGATTTTCAATATTGATGTTATTGAATTTGTTGATTTTCAATGTTGAGGTTGTTGTTGAATTTCTTGGTGTTATCAATGTTTTTATTGAACTTTTTCTCTACTTTTAAAAGTTGAGGTTGTTGTTGAATTTGTTGGCGTTTTTCAATGTTGCGGTTGTTGAATTTTTTGTGTTTTTCATTGTTGAGGTTGTTGTTGAATTTGATTCTGTTTTTCATTGTTGAGGTTGCTGTTGAATTTGCTGGTGTCTTTCAATATTGAGGGTGTTAATGAATTTGTTGGCATCTTTCAATGTTGAGGTTGTTGTTGAATTTCTTGGTGTTATCAATGTTTTTATTGAACTTTTTCCCTTCTATTAAAAGTTGAGGTTGTTGTTGAATTTGTTGGTGATTTTCAATGTTGAGCTTGTTGTTGAATTTGTAGGTTTTTTTCAAATTTGAGGTTGTTGTTGAATTTGTTGGTGTTATTCAATGTTGTGGTTGATGTTGAATTTGTTGGTGATTTTTTGTTGTTGATTTTCAATATTGAGGTTGTTGTTGAATTTTTTGGCGTTTTTCAATGTTGAGATTGTTGTTGAATTTGTTACTGATTTTCAATGTTGAGGTCGTTGTTGAATTTGTTGGTGTTTTTCATTGTTGAGGTTGTTATTGAATTTGTCGCTGTTTTTCAATGTTGAGGTTGTTGTTGAACTTGTTGGTGTTATCAATGTTTTTTGTTGAACTTGTTGGTACTTTTTAATGTTGCGGTTGTTGGTGAATTTGTTGATGTTTTACAATGTTGAGTTTGTTGTTGAATTTGTTGTTTTTTTTTCCATGTTGTGGTTGTTGTTGAATTGATTGGTGTTTTTCAATGTTGAGGTTGTTGTTGAATTTGTTGTTGATTTTAAATGTTGAGTTTAATGTTGATTTCGTTGTTGTTATCAATGCTATTTTTTGAACTTTTTGTATTTTTCAATGTTGAGGTTTTTGTTGAATTTGTTGATGTCATCCATGTTTTTTTTGAACATTTCTCTGCTTTTAAAAGTTGAGGTTGTTGTTGAATTTGTTAGTTGTTTTCAATGTTGCGGTTGTTGAACTTTTTTTTTCATTGTTGAGGTTTTTGTTGAATTTGTTCCTGTTTTTCATTGTTGAGGTTGATGTAGAATTTGTTGGTGTTTTTCAAAATTGCGGTTTTTGTTGAATTTGTTGTTGACTTTCAATATTGTGGTTCATGTTGAATTTTTGGTGTTTTTCAATGTTGAGGTTGTTGTTGAATTTGTTGGTGATTTTCAATATTGAAGTTGTTGAATTTGTTGGTCATTTTAAATGTTGAGGTTGTTGTTGAATATGTTGGTGTCTTTCAATATTGAGGTTGCTGTTGAATATGTTAGTGTTTTTCAATGTTGTGGTTGTTGAATTTGTTGGTATTTTTCATTGTTGAGGTTGTTGTTGAATTTGTCGCTGTTTTTCAATGTTGCGGTTGTTGTTGAATTTGTTGGTGATATTCAATATTGATGTTGTTGAATTTGTTGGTGACTTTCAATTTTGCGGTTGTTGTTGAATTTGTTGGTGTCTTTCAATATTGAGGTTGTTAATGAATTTGTTGGCGTCTTTCAATGTTGAGGTTGTTGTTGAATTTCTTGGTGTTATCAATGTTTTTATTGAACTTTTTCACTTCTATTAAAAGTTGAGGTTGTTGTTGAATTTGTTGGTGTTTTTCAATGTGAGCTTGTTGTTGAAATTTTAAGTATTTTTCAATGTTGAGGTTGCTTTTGAAGTTGTTAGTGTTTTTCAATGTGGAGGTTGTTGTTGAATTTGTAGGTTTTTTTCAATTTTGAGGTTGTTGTTGAATTTGTTGGTGTTTTTCAATGTTGTGGTTGATGTTGAATTTGCTGGTGATTTTATGTTGGTGATTTTCAATATTGAGGTTGTTGTTGAATTTTTTGGCGTTTTTCAATGTTGAGATTGTTGTTGAATTTGTTACTGATTTTCAATGTTGAGGTCGTTGTTGAATTGGTTGGTGTTTTTCATTGTTGAGGCTGTTGTTGAATTTGTCGCTGCTTTTCAATGTTTAGGTTGCGGTTGAACTTGTTGGTGCTTTCAATGTTTTTTGTTGAACTTGTTTGTACTTTTTAATGTTGAGGTCGTTGTTGAATTTGTTGGTGTTTTTCATTGTTGAGGTTGTTGTTGAATTTGTCGCTGTTTTTCAATGTTGAGGTTGTTGTTGAACTTGTTGGTGTTATCAAGGTTTTTTGTTGAACTTGTTTGTACTTTTTAATGTTGCGGTTGTTGGTCAATTTGTTGATGTTTTATAATGTTGAGTTTGTTGTTGAATTTGTTGGGTTTTTTTCCATGTTGTCGTTGTTGTTGAATTTATTGGTGTTTTTCAATGTTGAGGTTGTTGTTGAATTTGTTCTTGATTTTCAATGTTGAGTTTGATGTTGAATTCGTTGTTGTTATCAATGCTATTTTTTGAACTTTTTGTTTTTTTCAATGTTGAGGTTGTTGTTGAATTTGTTGATGTTATCAATTTCATTTTTTGAACGTTTTCGTATTACTTAATGTTGAGGTTGTTGTTTAATTTGATGTTGTTATCCATGTTTTTTTTGAACTTTTCTCTTCCTTTAAAAGTTGAGGTTGTTGTTGAATTTGTTAGTATTTTTCAATGTTGCGGTTGTTGAATTTTTTGTGTTTTTCATTGTTGAGGTTGTTGTTGAATTTGTTGCTGTTTTTCATTGTTGAGGTTGCTGTTGAATTTGTTGGTGATTTTCAATATTGATGTTGTTGAATTTGTTGGTGATTTTCAATGTTGAGGTTGTTGTTGAATTTCTTGGTGTTATCAATGTTTTTATTGAACTTTTTCTCTACTTTTAAAAGTTGAGGTTGTTGTTGAATTTGTTGGCGTTTTTCAATGTTGAGGTTGTTGTTGAATTTGTTGCTGATTTTCAATGTTGAGGTCGTTGTTGAACTTTTTGGTGTCTTTCAATGTTGAGGTTGTTGTTGAATTTCTTGGTGTTATCAATGTTTTTATTGAACTTTTTCTCTTTTTTTAAAAGTTGAGGTTGTTGTTGAATTTGTTGGTGATTTTCAATGTTGTGGTTGATGTTGAATTTGTTGCTGATTTTTTGTTGGTGATTTTCAATATTGAGGTTGTTGTTGAATTTGTTGGCGTTTTTCAACTATGAGGTTGTTGTTGAATTTGTTGGTGTTATTCAATGTTATTTTTTGAACTTTTTTGTATTTTTCAATATTGAGTTTGTTTTTGAATTTGTTGGCGTTTTTCAATGTTGAGGTTGTTGTTGAATTTGTAGGTGATATTCAATAATGATGTTGTTGAATTTCTTGGTGATTTTCAATGTTGAGGTTGTTGTTGAATTTATTGGTGTTTTTCAATGTTGATGTTGTTGAATTTGTTGCTGATTTTTAATGTTGAGTTTGTTGTTCAATTTGTTGGTGTTATCTATGTTTATTTTTTTGAATTTGCTTGTATTTTTAAAAGTTGTTTGTTGTTGAATTTGTTGGTCTTTTTCAAAGTTTAGGTCGTTGGATTTGTTGGTGATTTTGAATATTAAGCTTATTGTTGAATTTGTTGGCGTCACAAATGAATCTTATTTAACTTTTTGAGTTTTTCAAAGTTGAAGTTGTTGCGAATTTGTTGGTGATATTCAGTGTTGAGGTTGTTGAATTTGTTGGTGATTTTCAATATTTAGGATGTTGTTGAATTTGTTGGCTTTTTTCAATTTTGAGGTTGTTGTTGAGATTGTTGGTGTTTTTCAATGTTGAGGTTGTTCAATTTGTTGGTGATTTTCAAAGTTGAGGTTGTTGCTGAATTCATTGGTGTTATCAGTGTTCATTTTGTTGAACTTTTTTGTACTTTTAAAAAATGAGGTTGATTTTGAATTTGTTGGTGTTTTTCATTGTTGAGTTTTTTGGTGAAATTGGAGCCGTTTTACAAAGTTGAGGTTGCTGTTGAATTTGCTGGCGTTTTTCAATGTTGAGTTTGTTCTTGAATTTGTTGGTGTTTTTCATTGTTGAGGTTGTTGTTGAATTTGTCGGTGTTATCAATGTTTTTTTTTTGTTGAACTTGTTTGTATTTTTTAAAGTGGAAGTTGTTGTTGAATTTGTTGGTGTTTTTCAATATTAAGGTTGTTGTTGAATTTGTTGGTGTTTTTCATTGTTGACGTTGTTGTTGAATTTGTTGGTGTTATCAATGTTAATTGTTGAACTTGTTTGTATTTTTATAAGTTAAGGTTGTTGTTGAATTTACTCGTGTTATCAATGTTTTTTGTTGAACTTGTTTGTATTTTTAAAAGTTACGGCTGTTGTTGAGTTTGTTGGTGTTTTTCAATGTTGAGATTGTTGAATTTTTTGGTGATATTCAAAGTTCAGGTTTTTGCTGAATGTATTGGTGTTATCAATGTTTATTTTGTTGAACTTTTTTGTACTTTTTATAGTTGAGGTTGTTGTTGAATTGAATGGTATGTTTCAATGTTGAGGTTGTTGTTCAATTTGTTGGTGTTATCAATGTTTTTTTTAATTTGTTTGTATTTTTTAAGTTGTTTGTTGTAGAATTTGTTGGTGTTTTTCAAAGTTTAGGTAGTTGAATTTGTTGGTGATTTTCAATATTAAGCTTATTGTTGAATTTGTTGGTGTCATGAATGGTTTTTTTTTAACTTTTTTGTGTTTTTCAAAGTTGAAGTTGTTGCGAATTTATTGGTGATATTCAGTGTTGAGGTTATTGAATTTGTTGGTGATTTTCAATATTGCGGATGTTGTTGAATTTGTTGGCGTTTCTCAATGTTGAGGTTGCTGTTGAGATTGTTTGTGTATTTCAATGTTGAGGTTGTTGTTCAATTTGTTGGTGTTTTTCATTGTTGAGGTTGTTGTTGAATTTGTTTGTGTTATCAATGTTTTTTGTTGAACTTGTTTGTACTTTTTACAAGTTACGGTTGTTGTTGAATTTGTTGGTGTTTTTCAATGTTGAGGTTGTTGCATTTGTTGGTGATATTCAAAGTTGAGGTTGTTGATGAATGTATTGGTGTTATCAATGTTTATTTTGTTGAACTTTTTTGCACTTTTAAAAGTTGAGGTTGGTTTTGAATTTGTTGGTGTTTTTCATTGTTGAGGTTGTCGTTGAAATTGTTGGCGTTTTTCAATGTTGAGGCTGTTGTTGAATTTTTTGGTGTTTTTCATTGTTGAGGTTGTTGTTGAATTTGTTGGTGTTATCAAAGTTCTTTTTTCAACTTTTTTGTACTTTTAAAAGTTGAGGTTGTTTGTGAATTTGTTGTTTTTTTTCAATGTTGACGTTGTTGTTGAATTGGATGGAATGTTTCAAAGTTGAGTTTGTTGTTGAATTTGTTGGTGTTATCAATGTTTTTTTTGATGAACTTGTTTGTATTTTTAAAAGTTGAGGTTGTTGTTGAATTTGTTGGTGTTTTTCAATGTTGAGGTTGTTGTTGAATTTATTGCTGTTTTTCAATATTGATGTTGTTGAATTTGTTGGTGATTTTCAATATTGAGTTTGATGTTCAATTAGTTAGTGTTATCAATGTTTTTTTTTTGAATTTGTTTGTATTTTTAAAATTTGTTTGTTGTTGAATTTGTTGGTGTTTTTCAAAGTTTATGTCGTTGAATTTGTTGTTGATTTTCAATATTAAGCTTATTGTTGAATTTGTTTGTTGTCATGATGGTTTTTTTTAAACTTTTTTGTGTTTTCCAAAGTTGAAGTTGTTGCGAATTTGTTGGTGATATTCAGTGTTGAGGTTGTTGAATTTGTTGGTGATTTTCAATATTGAGGATCTTGTTGAATTTTTTATCATTTTCCAATGTTGAGGTTGTTGTTGAGATTGTTGGAGATTTTCAATGTTGACGTTGTTGTTGAATTTGTTGGTGATTTTCAATGTTGACGTTGCTGTTGAATTTGTTGGAGCTTTTCAACATTGAGTTTGTTGTTGAATTTGTTGGTGTTATCAAAATTGAGGTTGTTGTTGAATTTATTGATGTTTTTCAATGTTAATGTTGTTGAATTTGTTGGTGGTTTTCAATATTGAGTTTGTTTTTCAATTTGTTGGTGTTATCATTTTTTTTTTGTTGAACTTGTTTGTATTTTTAAATGTTGAGGATGTTGTTGAAGTTATTGATGTTTTTCAATGTTGATGTTGTTGAATTTGTTGGTGATTTTCAATACTGAGTTTGTTGTTCAATTAGTTAGTGTTATCAATGTTTATTTTATGAAGTTGTTTGAATTTTTAAAAGTTGTTTGTTGTTGAATTTGTTGGTGTTTTTCAAAGTTTAGGTCGTTGAATTTGTTGTTGATTTTCAATATTAAGCTTATTGTTGAATTTGTTTGTTGTCATGATGGTTTTTTTTAAACTTTTTTGTGTTTTTCAAAGTTGAAGTTGTTGCGAATTTGTTGGTGATATTCAGTGCTGAGGTTGTTGAATTTGTTGGTGATTTTCAATATTGAGTTTGTTGTTGAATTTGTTGGTGTTATCAATGTTTTTTTTGTTGAACTTGTTTGTATTTCCACAAGTTGAGGTTGTTTTTGAATTTGTTGGTGTTTTTCAATGTTGAGGATGTTGTCGAATTAATTCGTGTTTTTCAATGTTGATGTTGATGAATTTGTTGGTGGTTTTCAATATTGAGTTTGTTGTTGAATTTCTTGGTGTTATCAATGTTTTTTTTTTGTTTTACTTGTATGTATTTTTAAAAGTAGAGGTTGCTGTTGAATTGGTTGGTGGTTTTCAATATTAAGCTTGTTGCTGAATTTGTTGGTTGCATGAATGGTTTTTTAAAAATCTTTTTGGTGTTTTTCAAAGTTGAGGTGGTTGCGAATTTGCTGGTGGTATTCAGTGTTGAGGTTGTTTAATTTGTTGCTTATTTTCAATATTCAGGATGTTGTTGAATTTGTTGGCGTTTTTCAATTTTGAGGTTGTTGATGAGTTTGTTGGTGTTTTTCAATGTTGAGGTTGTTGTTGAATTTGTTGGTGTTTTTCAATGTTGAGGTTGTTGTTAAATTTGTTGTTGTTTTTTCATTGTTGAGGTTGTTGTTGAATTTGTTGGTGTTATGAATGTTTTTTGTTCAACTTGTTTGTATTTTTAAAAGTTAAGGTTTCTGCTGAATTTGTTGGTGATTTTCAATGTTGACGTTGTTGAATTTGTTGGTGCTTTTCAATGTTGATGTTGTTGTTGAATTTGTTGGTGTTTTTGAACGTTGAGGTTGTTGAATTTGTTGGTGATTTTCAATATTGAGTTTGTTATTCAATTTGTTGGTGTTATTTTTTTAAAGTTGTTTGTTGTTGTATTTGTTGGTGTTTTTCAAAGTTTAGATCGTTGGATTTGTTGGTTATTTTCAATATTAAGCTTATTGTTGAATTTGTTGGTGTCATGAATAGTTTTATAAAAACTTTTTTCTGTTTTTCAAAGTTGAAGTTGTTGCGAATTTGTCGGTGATATTCAGTGTTGAGGTTGTTGAATTTGTTGTTGATTTTCAATATTGAGGATGTTGTTGCATTTGTTGGCGTTTTACAATGTTGAGGTTGTTGTTGAATTTATTGATGTTTTTCAATGCTAATGTTGTTGAACTTGTTGGTGGTTTTCAATATTGAGTTTGTTGTTGAATTTGTTGGTGTTATCAATGTTTATTTTGTTGAACTTGTTTGTATTTATTAATGTTGAGGTTGTTGTTGAATTTATTGATGTTTTTCAATGTTGATGTTGATGAATTTGTTGGTGATTTTCAATATTGAGTTTGTTGTTCAATTAGTTAGTGTTATCAATGTTTATTTTATGAAGTTGTTTGTATTTTTAAAAGTTGTTTGTTGTTGAATTTGTTGGTGTTTTTCAAAGTTTAGGTCGTTGAATTTGTGGATGATTTTCAATATTAAGCTTATTCTTGAATTTGTTGGTGTCATGATGGTGTTTTATTAACTTTTTTGTGCTTTTCAAAGTTGAAGTTGTTGCGAATTTGTTGGTGATATTAACTGTTGAGGTTGTTGAATTTGTTGGTGATTTTCAATGTTGTTGAACTTGTTGGTGTTATCAATGTTATTTTATGAATTTTTTTGTATTTTTCAAAGTGGAAGTTGTTGTTGAATTTGTTGGTGTTTTTCCATGTCGAGGTTGTCGTTGAATTTGTTGGTGATTTTCAATATTGAGGTTGTTGAATGTGTTGGTGTTTTTCAATGTTGAGGTTGCAGTTGAATTTGTTGGTGCTTTTCAATGTAGAGGTTGTTGTTGAATTTGTTGGTGATTTTCAATATTGAGGTTGTTGAATTTGTTGGTGATTTTCAATATTGAGGTTGTTGTTGAATTTGTTGGTGTTTTTCAATGTTGAGGTTGTTGTTGAATGTGTTGGTGTTATCAATGATTTTTTTGTTCAACTTGTTTGTATTTTTTAAAGTTGAAGTTTTTGTTGAATTAGTTGGTGTTTTTCAATATTAAGGTTGTTCTTGCATTTGTTGGTGTTATGAATGTTTTTTTACAACTTTTTTGTGTTTTTCAAAGTGGAGGTTGTTGGGAATTTGTCGGTGATATTCAGCGTTAAGGTTGTTGAATTTGTTGGTGATTTTCAATATTGAGGTTTTTGTTGAATTTGTTGTCGTTTTTCAATGATGAGGTTGTTCTTGAATTTGTTGGTGTTTTTCATAGTTGAGGTTGTTGTTGAATTTGTTGGTGTTGTCAATGTTTATTTTGTTGAACTTTTTTGTAATTTTAAAAGTTGATGTTGATTTTGAATTTGTTGGTGTTTTTCATTTGGAGGTTGTTTTTGAATTTGTTGACGTTTTTCAATGTTGAGGCTGTTGTTGAATTTTTTGGTGTTTTTCATTGTTGAGGTCGTTGTTGAATTTGTTGATGTTATCAATGTTCTTTTTTCAACTTTTTTGTACTTTTAAAAGTTGAGGTTGTTTTTGAATTTGTTGTTATTTTTCAATGTTGACGTTGTTGTTGAATTGGATGGTATGTTTCAACGTTGAGTTTGTTGTTGAATTTGTTGGTGTCATCAATGTTTTTTTTTTGAACTTGTTTGTATTTTTAAAAGTTGAGGTTGTTGTTGAATTTGTTAGTGTTTTTCAATGTTGATGTTGTTGAATTTGTTGGTGATTTTCAATGTTGAGGTTGTTGTTGAATTTATTGCTGTTTTTCAATGTTGATGTTGTTGAATTTGTTGGTGATTTTCAATATTGAGTTTGATGTTCAATTAGTTAGTGTTATCAATGTTTTTTTTTGAATTAGTTTGTATTTTTAAAATTTGTTTGTTGTTGAATTTGTTGGTGTTTTTCAAAGTTTAGGTCGTTGAATTTGTTGGTGATTTTCAATATTAAGCTTATTGTTGAATTTGTTGGTGTCATGATGGTTTTTTTTAAACTTTTTTGTGTTTTCCAAAGTTGAAGTTGTTGCGAATTTGATGGTGATATTCAGTGTTGAGGTTGTTGAATTTGTTGGTGATTTTCAATATTGAGGATCTTGTTGAATTTGTTGGCATTTTCCAATGTTGAGGTTGTTGTTGAGATTGTTGGTGATTTTCAATGTTGACGTTGTTGTTGAATTTGTTGGTGATTTTCAATGTTAACGTTGTTGTTGAATTTGTTAGTGTTTTTCAACGTTGAGGTTGTTGAATTTGTTGGTGATTTTCAATATTGAGTTTGTTATTCAATTTGTTGGTGTTATTTTTTTTTGAATTTTTTTTTAAAGTTGTTTGTTGTTGCATTTGTTGGTGTTTATCAAAGTTTAGATCGTTGGATTTGTTGGTTATTTTCAACATTAAGCTTATTGTTGAATTTGTTGGTGTCATGAATGGTTTTTTAAAAGCTTTTTTCTGTTTTTCAAAGTTGAAGTTGTTGGGAATTTGTTTGTGATATTCAGTGTTGAGGTTGTTGAATTTGTTGTTGATTTTCAATATTGAGGATGTTGTTGAATTTGTTGGCGTTTTTCAATGTTGAGGTTGTTGTTGAGATTGTTGGTGTTTTTAAATGTTGAGGTTGTTGTTGAATTTGTTGATGATTTTCAACATTGAGTTTGTTGTTGAATTTGTTGGTTATATCAATGTTGAGGTTGTGGTTGAATTTATTGATGTTTTTCAATGTTCATGTTGTTGAATTTGTTGGTGGTTTTCAATATTGAGTTTGTTGTTGAATTTATTGTTGTTTTTCAATGTTGATGTTGTTGAATTTGTTGGTGATTTTCAATATTGAGTTTGTTGTTCAATTAGTTAGTGTTACCAATGTTTATTTCATGTAGTTGTTTGTATTTTTAAAAGTTGTTTGTTGTTGAATTTGTTGGTGTTTTTCAAAGTTTAGGTCGTTGAATTTGTTGATGATTTTCAATATTAAGCTTATTCTTGAATTTGTTGGTGTCATGATGGTGTTTTATTAACTTTTTTGTGCTTTTCAAAGTTGATGTTGTTGCGAATTTGTTGGTGATATTAAGTGTTGAGGTTGTTGAATTTGTTGGTGATTTTCAATATTGAGCTTGTTGTTGAATTTGTTGGTGTTATCAATGTTTTTTTTGTTGAACTTGTTTGTATTTCTAAAAGTTGAGGTTGTTTTTGAATTTGTTGAGTTTTTCAATGTTGAGGATGTTGTTGAATTTATTGGTGTTTTTCAATGTTGATGTTTATGAATCTGTTGGTGGTTTTCAATATTTAGTTTGTTGTTGAATTTCTTGGTGTTATCAATGTTTTTTTTTGTCTTACTTGAACGTATTTTTAAAAGTAGAGGTTGCTGTTGAATTGGTTGGTGGTTTTCAATATTAAGCTTGTTGTTGAATTTGTTGGTTGCATGAATGTTTTTTAAAAAATCTTCTTGGTGTTTTTCAAAGTTGAGGTGGTTGCGAATTTGTTGGTGCTATTCAGTGTTGAGGTGATTGCGAATTTGTTGCTTATTTTCAATATTCAGGATGTTGTTGAATTTGTTGGTGTTTTTCAATTTTGAGGTTGTTGTTGAATTTGTTGGTGTTTTTCAATGTTGTGGTTGTTGTTGAATTTGTTGGTGTTATGAATGTTTTTTGTTCAACTTGTTTGTATTTTTAAAAGTTAAGGTTTTTGCTGAATTTGTTGGTGTTTTTCAATGTTGAAGTTGTTGAAATTGTTGGTGATATTCAAAGTTGTGGTTGTTGCTGAATATATTGGTGTTATCAATGTTTATTTTGTTGAACTTATTTGTACTTTTAAAAGTTGAGGTTGTTGTTGAATTTGTTTTGTGTTTTTCAATGTTGAGGTTGATGTTGAATTTATTGGTATTTTTCAATGTTGATGTTGTTGAATTTCTTGGTGTTAACAATGTTTTTTTTCGTTGAACTTGTATGTATTTTTAAAGTTGAGGTTCTTGTTGAATTTGTTGCTGTTTTTCAAAGTTTAGGTCGCTGAATTTGTTGGTGATTTTCAATATTAATCTTGTTGTTGAATTTGTTTGTTTTCATGAATGCCTTTTTTAAAAACTTTTTTGTGTTTTGCAAAGTTGAGGTTGTTACGAATTTGTTGGTGCTATAAAGTGTTGAGGTTGTTGAATTTTTTGCTGATTTTCAATATTCAGGATGTTGATGAATTTATTGGCGTTTTTCAATATTGAGGTTGTTATTGAATTTTTTGGTGCTGTTCATTGTTGAGGTTGTTGTTGGATTTGTAGGGTTTGTCAATGGTTTTTTTTTAACTTTGTTGTGTTTTTCAAAGTTGAGGTTGTTGATGAATTTATTGGTGTTATCACTGTTTATTTTGTTGAACTTTTTTGAACTTTTAAACGTTGGGGTTGATTTTGAATGTTTTGGTGCTTTTCATTGTTGAGGTTGTTGTTGAATTTGTTGGTGGTTTTCAATGTTGAGGTTGTTATTGAATTTTTTGGTGATGTTTATTGTTGAGGTTGGTGTGGAATTTGTAGGGTTTGTCAATGGTTTTTTTTGAATTTTGTTGTGTTTTTCAAAGTTGAGGTTGTTGCTGAATTTATTGATGTTATCACTGTTTATTTTGTTGAACTTTTTTGTAATTTTAAACGCTGAGGTTGATTTTGAATGTTTTGGTGTTTTTCATTGTTGAGGTTGTTGTTGAATTTGTTGGCGTTTTTCAATGTTGAGGTTCTTGTTGCATTTGTTGGTGTTTTTCAATGGTGAGGTTTTTGTTGAATTTGTTGGTGTTTTCATTGTTGAGGTTGTTGTTAAATTTGATGTTGTTTTTCAATGTTGAGGTTGTTGTTGAATTTGATGGTGTTATCCAGGTTCTTTTTTCAACTTTTTTGTACTTTTAAAAGTTGAGGTTGTTGTTGAATTTGTTCGTGATTTTCAATATTAAGGTTGTTGTTGAATTTGTTGGTGTTATCAATGGCTTTTTTTGAACTTTTTTATGTTGTTCAAAGTTGAGGTTGTTGCTGAAAATATTGGTGTTATCAATTATCTATTTTGTTGAACTTTTTGAACTTTTAAAAGTTGAAGTTGATTTTGAATTTGTTGGTGTTTTTCATTGTTGAGGTTGTTGTTGAATTTTTTGGTGATTTTAAATGTTGAGGGTGTTGTTGAATTGGACAGTGTCATCAATGTTTATTTTGTTGAACTTGTTTGTATTTTTAAATGTTGTGGTTGTTGTTGAATTTATTGGTGTTATCACTGTTCATTTTGTTGAACTTTTTTGTACTTTTAAATGTTGAGGTTGTTGTTTAATTTGTTGGTGTTTTTCAAAGTTGACGTCGTTGATTATATTGGTGATTTTCAATATTGAGGTTGTTGTTGAATTTGTTGTTTTTTTCAATGTTGATGTTGTTGAATTTGTTGGAGTTATCAATGTTTTCTGTTGAACTGTTTTGTGTTTTTCAATGTTCAGGTTGTTGAATTTGCTGGTGATTTTCAATATTGAGGTTGTTGATCAATTTGTTGGTGTTATCAACGTTTATTTTGTTGAACTTTTTTGTACTTTTAAAAGTTGATGTTGTTGATGAAATTGTTTGCGTTTTCAATATTGAGGTTGTTGTTGAAATTGTTGGCGTTTTTCAATGATGAGGTTGTAGTTGAATTTGTTCATGTTTTTTAATGTTGAGGTTGTTGTTGAATTTGTTGGTGATTTTAAATATTGGGGTTGTTGTTGAATTTGTTGGTGTTATAAATGTTATTTTTTGAACTGTTTTGTATTTTTCAATGTTCAAGTTGTTGTTGAATTTGTTGGTGCTTTTCAATGTTGAGGTTGTAGTTGAATTTGTTAGTGATTTTCAATATTGGGGTTGTTGTTGAATTTGTTGGTGATTTTAAATATTGGGGTTGTTGTTGAATTTGTTGGTGTTATAAATGTTATTTTTTGAACTGTTGTGTATTTTTCAATGTTCAAGTTGTTGTTGAATTTGTTGGTGCTTTTCAATGTTGAGGTTGTAGTTGAATTTGTTGGTGATTTTCAATATTGGGGTTGTTGTTGAATTTGCTGATGATTTTCAATATTGAGTTTGTTTTTGAATTTGTTGGTGTTTTTCAATGTTGAGGTTGTTGTTGAATTTGTTGGTGATTTTCAATATTGGGGTTATTGTTGAATTTGTTGGTGTCTTTCAATGTTGATGTTGTTGAATTTTTTGGTGTTTTCAATATTGAGTTTGTTGATGAATTTGTTGGTGTTATCACCGTTTATTTTGTTGAACTTTTTGGTACTTTTAATAATTGAGTTTGTTGTTGAAATTGTTTGGATTTTCAATATTGAGGTTGTTATTGAAATTGTTGGTGATTTTCAATGTTGAGGTTGTTGTTAAACTTGTTGGTTTTATCAATGTTATTTTTCGAACTTTTTAGTATTTTTCAAAGTTGAAGTTGTTGTTGAATTTGTTGGTATTTTTCTATGTTGAGTTTGTTGTTGAATTTGTTGATGTTTTTCAATGTTGAGGTTGTTGTTGAATTTGTTGGTGTTATCAATGTTATTTTTTGAACTGTTTTGTATTTTTCAATGTTGTAGTTGTTGTTGAATTTGTTGGTATTTTTCAAAGTTGCGATTGTTGTTCAAATTTTTGGTGCTTTTCATTTTTGAGGTTGTTGTTGGATTTGTGGATGTTTTTCAATGTTGATGTTGTTGTTGAATTTGTTGGTCTATTTCAATGTTGAGGTTGTTGTTGAATTTGTTGGTGTTTTTCATTGTTGATGATGTTGTTGAATCTGTTGGTTTTATCAATTTTTTTGTTGAACTTGTTTGTATTTTGAAACGTTGAGGATGTTGTTGAATCTGTTGGTGTTTTTGAAAGTTGTGGTCGTTGAATTGGTTGGTTTGTTATCAATATTGCTGTTGCTGTTGAATTTGTAGGGGTTTAAATAGGTTTTTTTGATCTTTTTTGTGTTTTTCAAAGTTGAGGTTTTCGCTGAATTTATTGATGTTATCAATGTTTATTTTGTTGAACTTTTTTGTACTTTTAAACGTTGAGGTAGATTTTGAATGTTTTGGTGTTTTTCATTGCTGAGGTTGTTGTTGAGTTTGTTGGCGGTTTTCAATGTTGAGGTTGTTGTTGAATTTTTTGGTGCTATTCATTGTTGAGGTTGTTGTAGAATTTGTAGGGGTTGTCAATGATTTTTTTTGAACTTTTTTGTGTTTTTCAAAGTTGAGCTTGTTGCTGAATTTATTGATGTTATCAATGTTATTTTTTGAACATTTTTTGTATTTTTCAATGTGGAAGTTGTTGTTGAATTTGTTGGTATTTTTCAATGTTGAGGTTGTAGTTGTATTTGTCGGTGATTTTCAATGTTGAAGTTGTTGTTGAATTTGTTGGTGATTTTCAATATTGGGGTTGTTGTTGAATTTGTTGGTGTTATCAATGTTATTTATTGAACTGTTTTGTATTTTTCAATGTTGAAGTTGTTGTTGAATTTGTTCGTGCTTTTCAATGTTGAGGTTGTAGTTGAATTTGTTGGTGATTTTCAATGTTGACGTTGTTGTTGAATTTGTTGGTGCTTTTCAATGTTGACGTTGTTGTTGAATTTGTTAGTGTTTTTCAATGTTGAGTTTGTTGAATTTGTTGCTGATTTTCAATATGAGTTTGTTGTTCAATTTGTTGGTGTTATTTTTTTTTTGAATTTTTTTTTTAAAGATGTTTGTTGTTGTATTTGTTGGTGTTTTTCAAAGTTGAGATCGTTGTATTTATTGGTTATTTTCAATATTAAGCTTATTGTTGAATTTGTTGGTGTCATGAATGGTTTTTTAAAAACTTTTTTCTGTTTTTCAAAGTTGAAGTTTTTGCGAATTTGTTGGTGATATTCAGTGTTGAGGTTGTTGAATTTATTGTTGATTTTCAATGTTGAGGTTGTTGTTGAGATTGTTGGCGTTTTTAAATGTTGAGGTTGTTGTTGAATTTGTTGGTGATTTTCAACATTGAGTTTGTTGTTGAATTTGTTGGTGTTATCAATGCTGAGGTTATTGTTGAATTTATTGATGTTTTTCAATGTTAATGTTGTTGAACTTGTTGGTGGTTTTCAATATTGAGTTTGTTGTTGAATTTGTTGGTGTTATCAATGTTTTTTTTGTTGAACTTGTTTGTATCTTTAAATGTTGAGGTTGTTTTTGAATTTATTGATGTTTTTCAATGTTGATGTTGTTGAATTTGTTGGTGATTTTCAATATTGAGTTTGTTGTTCAATTAGGTAGTGTTATCAATGTTTATTTTATGAAGTTGTTTCTATTTTTAAAAGTTGTTTGTTGTTGAATTTGTTGGTGTTTTTCAAAGTTTAGGTCGTTGAATTTGTTGATGATTTTCAATATTAAGCTTATTCTTGAAATTGTTGGTGCCATGATGGTGTTTTTTAAACTTATTTGTGCTTTTCAAAGTTGAAGTTGTTGCGAATTTGTAGGTGATATTAAGTGTTGAGGTTGTTGAATTTGTTGGTGATTTTCAATTTTGAGTTTGTTGTTGAATTTGTTGGCGTTATGTATTTTTTTTTGTTGAACTTGTTTGTATTTCTAAAAGTTGAGGTTGTTTTTGAATTTGTTGGTGTTTTTCAATGTTGAGGATGTTGTTGAATTTATTGGTGTTTTTCAATGTTGATGTTGATGAATTTGTTGGTGGTTTTCAACATTGAGTTTGTTGTTGAATTTCTTGGTGTTTTCAATGTTTTTTTTTGTTTTACTTGTACGTATTTTTAAACGTAGAGGTTGCTGTTGAATTGGTTGGTGGTTTTCAATATTAAGCTTGTTGTTGAATTTGTTGCTTGAAAGAATTGTTTTTTAAAAATCTTTTTGGTGTTTTTCAAAGTTGAGGTGGTTGCAAATTTGTTGGTGCTATTCAGTGTTGAGGTTGTTGAATGTGTTGCTTATTTTCAATATTCAGGATGTTGTTGAATTTGTTGGCGTTTTTCAATTTTGAGGTTGTTGATGAGTTTGTTGGTGTTTTTCAATGTTGAGGTTGTTGTTGAATTTGTTGGTGTTTTTCAATGTTGAGGTTGTTGTTGAATTTGTTGTTGTTTTTCATTGTTGAGGTGGTTGTTGAATTTGTTGGTGTTATGAATGTTTTTTGTTCAACTTGTTCGTATTTTTAAAAGTTAAGGTTTTTGCTGAATTTGTTGGTGTTTTTCAATGTTGAAGTTGTTGAATTTGTTGGTGATATTCAAAGTTATGGTTGTTGCTGAATATATTGGTGTTATCAATGTTTATTTTGTTAAACATTTTTGAACTTTTAAATGTTGAGGTTGTTGTTTAATTTGTTGGTGTTTTTCTACGTTGAGGCCGTTGAATTTGTTGATGATTTTAAATATTGAGGTTGTTGTTGAAGTTGTTGGTGTTTTTCAACGTTGGTGTTGTTGAATTTGTTCGTGTTATCAATGGTTTATTTTGAACAGTTTTTTGTTTTTCAATGTTGAGGCTGTTGAATTTGCTGGTGAATTTCAATATTGAGGTTGTTGATGAATTTGTTGGAGTTATCAACGTTTATTTTGTTGAACTTTTTTGTACTTTTAAAAGTTGAGGTTGTTGTTGAAATTGTTTGGATTTTCAATATTGAGGTTGTTGTTGCAATTGTTGGCTTTTTTCAATGTTTTTGAACTTGTTGGTGGTATCAATGTTATTTTTTGAACTTTTTTGTATTTTTCAAAGTGGAAGTTGTTGTTGAATTTGTTGTTGTTTTTCCATGTCGAGGTTGCAGTTGAATTCGTTGGTGCTTTTCAATGTAGAGGTTGTTGTTGAATTTGTTGGTGATTTTCAATATTAAGGTTGTTGAATTTGTTGGTGATTTTCAATATTGAGGTTGTTGTTGAATTTGTTGGTGTTTTTCAATGTTGAGGTTGTTGTTGAATTTGTATGCAATTTTCAATATTGAGGTTGTTGTTGAATTTGTTGGTGTTATCAATGTTATTTTTTGAACTGTTTTGTATTTTTCAATGCTGAGGTTGTTGTTGAATGTGTTGGTGTTATCAATGATTTTATTGTTCAACTTGTTTGTATTTTTTAAAGTTGAAGTTTTTATTGAATTTGTTCGTGCTTTTCAATGTTGAGGTTGTAGTTGAATTTGTTGGTGATTTTCAATGTTGACGTTGTTGTTGAATTTGTTGGTGCTTTTCAATGTTGACGTTGTTGTTGAATTTGTTGGTGATTTTCAATATTGGGGTTGTTGTTGAAATTGTTGGTGTTATCAATGTTATTTTTTGAACTGTTTTGTATTTTTCAATGTTGAGGTTGTTGTTGAATTTGTTGGTATTTTTCAATGTTGTGATTGTTGTTGAATTTTTTGGTGTTTTTCAATGTTGAGGCTGTTGTTTAATTTTTTGGTCTTTTTCAAAGTTGAGGTCTTTGAATTTGTCGGTTTTTTTCAATGTTGATGTTGTTGAATTTATTGGTGTTATCAATGTTTTCTTTTGAACTGTTTTGTGTTTTTCAATGTTGAGGTTGTTGATGAATTTGTTGGTGATATCAACGTTTATTTTGTTGAACTTTTTTGTACTTTTAAAAGTTGAGGTTGTTGTTGAAATTGTTTGGATTTTCAATATAGAGGTTGTTGTTGAATTTGTATAGTGTTTTTCAATGTTGAGTTTGTTGTTGAATTTGTTGATGTTTTTCAATGTCGAGGTCGTTGTTGAATTTGTTGCTGTTATCAATGTTATTTTTTGAACTGTTTTGTATTTTTCAATGTTGTGGTTGTTGTTGAATTTGTTGGTATTTTTCAATGTTGCAATTGTTGTTCAAATTTTTGGTGCTTTTCATTTTTGAGGTTGTTGTTGGATTTGTGGATGTTTTTCAATGTTGATGTTGTTGTTGAATTTGTTGTTGTTTTTCAATGTTGAGGTTGTTGTTGAATTTGTTGGTGTTTTTCATTGTTGATGATGTTGTTGAATCTGTTGGTGTTATCAATTTTTTTGTTGAACTTGTTTGTATTTTGAAACGTTGAGGATGTTGTTGAATCTGTTGGTGTTTTTGAAAGTTGATGTCGTTTAATTGGTTGGTGATTTTCAATATTGCTGTTGCTGTTGAATTTGTTGGGGTTTAAATAGTTTTTTTTGCACTTTTTTGTGTTTTTCAAAGTTGAGGTTTTCGCTGAATTTATTGATGTTATCAATGTTTATTTTGTTGAACTTTTTTGTACTTTTAAACGTTGAGGTAGATTTTGAATGTTTTGGTGTTTTTCATTGTTGAGGTTGTTGTTGAATTTGTTGGCGGTTTTCAATGTTGAGGTTGTTGTTGAATTTTTTGGTGCTGTTCATTGATGAGGTTGTTGTAGAATTTGTAGGGGTTGTCAATGGTTTTTTTTTGACTTTTTTGTGTTTTTCAAAGTTGAGGTAGTTGCTGAATTTATTGGTGTTATCCATGTTATTTTTAGAAGATTTTGTATTTTTCAATGTGGAAGTTGTTGTTGAATTTGTTGGTATTTTTCAATGTTGAGGTTGTAGTTGAATTTGTTCTTGATTTTCAATGTTGAGGTTGTTGTTGAATTTGTTGGTGATTTTCAATATTGGGGTTGTTGTTGAATTTGTTGGTGTTATCAATGTTATTTTTTGAACTGTTTTGTATTTTTCAATGTTGAAGTTGTTGTTGAATTTGTTCGTGCTTTTCAATGTTGAGGTTGTAGTTGAATTTCTTGGTCTTTTTCAATGTTGAGGTTGTTATAGAATTTGTTGGTGATTTTCATTATTGAGGTTGTTGAATTTGTTGGTGATTTTCAATATTTAGTTTGTTGTTGAATTTGTTGTTGTTTTTCAATGTTGAGGTTGTTGTTGAATTTGTTGGTGATTTTCAATATTGGGGTTGATGTTGAATTTGTTGGTGTTATCAATGTTATTTTTTGAATTGTTTTGTATTTTTCAATTTTGAGGTTGTTGTTGAATTTGTTGATGTTTTTCATTGTTGAGGTTGTTTTTTAATTTTTTGGTGTTTTTCAAAGTTGATGTCGTTGAATTTGTTGGTGATTTTCAATATTGAGGTTGTTGTTGAATTGGTTGGTGTTTTTCAATCTTGATGTTGTTGAATTTGTTGGTGTTTTTCATTGTTGAGGTTGTTGTTGAATTTGTTGGTGTTTTTAAATGTTGAGGTTGTTGTTGAATTGGACAGTGTCATCAATGTTTATTTTGTTGAAATTGTTTGTATTTTTAAAATTTGTGGTTGTTGTTGAATTTTTTGGTGTTATCACTGTTCATTTTGTTGAACTTTTCTGTACTTTTAAATGTTGAGGTTGTTGTTTAATTTGTTGGTGTTTTTCAAAGTTGACGTCGTTGAAATTGTTGGTGATTTTCAATATTGAGGTTGTTGTTGAATTTGTTTTTTTTCAATGTTGATGTTGTTGAATTTGTTGGAGTTATCAATGTTTTCTGTTGAACTGTTTTGTGTTCTTCAATGTTGAGGTTGTTGAATTTGCTGGTGATTTTCAATATTGAGGTTTTTGATGAATTTGTTGGTTTTATCAATGTTTATTTTGTTGAACTTTTTTGTACTTTTAAAAGTTGAGGTTGTTGTTGAAATTGTTCGGATTTTTAATATTGCAGTTGTTGTTGAAATTGTTGGCGTTTCTCAATGTTGAGGTTGTTGTTGAATTTCTTGGTGTTATCAATGTTATTTTTTGAACTTTTTTGTATTTTTCAAAGTTGAAGTTGTTGTTGAATTTGTTGGTATTTTTCAACGTTGAGGATGTAGTTGAAATTGCTGGTGTTTTTCAATGTTGAGGTTGTTGTTGAATTAGTTGGCGATTATCAGTATTGGGGTTGTTGTTGAATTTGTTGGTGTTATCAATGTTATTTTTTGAACTGTTGTGTATTTTTCAATGTTGAAGTTGATGTTGAATTTGTTGGTGCTTTTCAATGTTGACGTAGTAGTTCAATTTGTTGGTCTTTTTCAATGTTGAGTTTGTTGATGAATTTGTTGGTGATTTTCAATGTTGAGGTTGTTGTTGAATTTGTTGGTGATTTTCAATATTGAGTTTGTCGTTGAATTTGTTGGTGATTTTCAATATTGGGGTTGTTGTTGAAATTGTTGGTGTTATCAATGTTATTTTTTGAACTGTTTTGTATTTTTCAATGTTGAGGTTGTTGTTGAATTTGTTGGTATTTTTCAATGTTGCGATTGTTGTTGAATTTTTTGGTGTTTTTCAATGTTGAGGCTGTTGTTTAATTTTTTGGTCTTTTTCAAAGTTGAGGTCTTTGAATTTGTCGGTTTTTTTCAATGTTGATGTTGTTGAATTTATTGGTGTTATCAATGTTTTCTTTTGAACTGTTTTGTGTTTTTCAATGTTGAGGTTGTTGATGAATTTGTTGGTGATATCAACGTTTATTTTGTTAAACTTTTTTGTACTTTTAAAAGTTGAGGTTGTTGTTGAAATTGTTTGGATTTTCAATATAGAGGTTGTTGTTGAATTTGTATAGTGTTTTTCAATGTTGAGTTTGTTGTTGAATTTGTTGATGTTTTTCAATGTCGAGGTCGTTGTTGAATTTGTTGCTGTTATCAATGTTATTTTTTGAACTGTTTTGTATTTTTCAATGTTGTGGTTGTTGTTGAATTTGTTGATATTTTTCAATGTTGCGATTGATGTTCAATTTTTAGGTGTTTTTCATTGTTGAGGTTTTTGTTGAATTTGTTGGTGTTTTTCATTATTGAGGTTGTTGTTGAATTTGTTGGTGGTATCAATTTTTTTGTTGTACTTGTTTGTATTTTTAAATGTTGAGGATGTTGTTTTATCTGTTGTTGTTTTTGAATGTTGAGGTCGTTGAATTGGTTGGTGATTTTCAATATTGTTGTTGCTGTTGAATTTGATGGGGTTATCAGTGGTTTTTTTTTAACTTTTTTGTGTTGTTCAAAGTTCAGGTTTTTGCTGAATTCATTGATGTCAAGAATTTTTGTTTTGTTGAACTTTGTTGTACAATTAAACGTTGAAGTTGATTTTGAATTTGTTGTTTGTTTTTCATTGTTGAGGTTGTTGTTGATTTTGTTGGCGGTTTTCAATCTGAAGATTGTTGTTGAATTTTTTGGTGCCGTTCATTGTTGAGGTTGTTGTTGAATTTGTTGGTGATTTTCAATGGTAAGGTTTTTGTTGAATTTGTTGGTGTTTACATTGTTGAGGTTGTTGTTAAATTTGATGTTTTTTTTCAATGTTGAGGTTGTTGTTGAATTTGATGGTGTTATCAATGTTTTTTTTTCAAACTTTGTACTTTTAAAAGTTGAGGTTGTTTTTGAACTTGTTGGTGATTTTCAATATTGACGTTGTTGTTGAATTTGATGGTGTTATCAATGGTTTATTTTGAAATTTTTTGTGTTTTTCAAAGTTGGGGTTGTTGCTGAATGTATTTGTGTTATCACTTTTTATTTTGTTGAATTTTTTTGTACTTTTAAACGTTGAGGTTGATTTTGAATGTTTTGGTGTTTTTCATTGTTGAGGTTGTTGTTGAATTTGTTGGCGTTTTTCAATGTTGAGGTTGTTGTTGAATTTGTTGGCGTTTTTCAATGTTGAGCTTGTTGTTGCATTTGTTGGTGTTTTTCAATGGTGAGGTTTTTGTTGAATGTGTTGGTGTTTTCATTGTTGAGGTTGTTGTTAAATTTGATGTTATTTTTCAAGGTTGAGTCTGTTGTTGAATTTGTTGGTGTTATCAATGTTCTTTTTTCAACTTTTTTGTACATTTAGAAGTTGAGGTTGTTGTTGAATTTGTTGGTGATTTTCGATATTGACGTTGTTGTTGAATTTGATGGTGTTATCAATGGTTTTTTTTCAACTTTTTTGTGTTGTTCAAAGTTGACGTTGCTGAAATTATTGGTGTTATCAATTATTTATTTTGTTGAACTTTTTTGTATTTTTAAAAGTTGAGGTTGATTTTGAATTTTTTGGTGTTTTTCATTTTTGAGGTTGTTGTTGAATTTTTAGGTGATTTTAAATGTTGAGGTTGTTGTTGAATTGTACAGTGTCATCACTGTTTATTTTGTTGAACTTGTTTGTTTTTTTAAAAGTTGTGGTTGTTGTTGAATTTATTCGTGTTATCACTGTTCATTCTGTTGAACTTTTTGTACTTTTTAATGTTGAGGTTGTTGTTGAATTTGTTGGTGTTCTTCAATGTTGATGTTGTTGATGAATTTGTTGGTGTTATCTATTATTTCTTGAACTTATTTGTGTTTTTCAAAGATGAGGTTGATGCTGAATTTCGTGGTGATATTCAATGTTGAGGTTGTTGAATTTGTCACTGATTTTCAATATTGAGGTTGTTGTTAAGTTTGTTGGTGTTATCAACGTTTATTTTGTTGAACTTTTTTGCACTTTTAAAAGTTTTGTTTGTTGTTGAATTTGTTGGGATTTTCATTATTGAGGTTGTTGTTGAAATTGTCGGAGTTTTTCAATGTTGAGGTTGTTGTTGAAATTGCTGTTGTTTTTCAATGTTGAGGTTGTTGTTGAAATTGTTGTTGTTATCAATGGTTTTTTTTTAAACTTTTTTGTGTTTTTCAAAGATGATGTTGTTGCTGAATTTATTGGTGATATTCAGTGTTGATGTTGTTGTTGAATTTGTTGGCATTTGTCAATGTTGAGGTTGTTGTTTTAAATTTTTGGTGTTTTTCATTGTTGAGGTTGTTGTTGAATTTGTTGGTGTTATCAAAGTTTTTTTTTAACTTTTTGGTGTTTTTCAAATTTAAGGTGGTTGCTGTATTTGTTGGTGATATTCAGTGTTGAGGTTGTTGTTGAATTTGTTGGCGTTTTTCAATGTTGAGGACGTTGAATTTGTTGGTGATTATCAATATTGAAGTTGTTGTTGAATTTGTTAGTGTTATCAATGGTTTCTTTTGATCTTTTTTGTGTTTTTCAAAGTTGAGGTTGTTGCTGAATTTATTGGTGTTATCACTGTTTATTTTGTTGAACTTTTTTGTACTTTTAAAAGTTGAGGTTGATTTTGAATGTTTTGGTGTTTTTCATTGTTGAGGTTATGGTTGAATTTGTTGGCGTATTTCAATGTTGAGGTTGTTGTTGAATATGTTGGCGAATTTCAATGTTGCGGTTGTTGTTGAATTTGTTGGTGTTTTTCATTGATGAGGTTTTTGTTGAATTTTTTGGTGTTTTCATTGTTGAGGTTGTTGTTAAATTTGTTGGTGTTATCAATGTTCTTTTTTCAACTTTTTTGTACTTTAAACGTTGAGGTTGATTTTGAATGTTTTGGTGTTTTTCATTGTTGAGGGTATTGTTGAATTTGTTGCCGTTTTTCAATGTTGAGGTTGTTGTTGAATTTGTTGGCGTTTTTCAATGTTGAGGACGTTGAATTTGTTGGTGATTATCAATATTGAAGTTGTTGTTGAATTTGTTAGTGTTATCAATGGTTTCTTTTGATCTTTTTTGTGTTTTTCAAAGTTGAGGTTGTTGCTGAATTTATTGGTGTTATCACTGTTTATTTTGTTGAACTTTTTTGTACTTTTAAAAGTTGAGGTTGATTTTGAATGTTTTGGTGTTTTTCATTGTTGAGGTTATGGTTGAATTTGTTGGCGTATTTCAATGTTGAGGTTGTTGTTGAATATGTTGGCGAATTTCAATGTTGCGGTTGTTGTTGAATTTGTTGGTGTTTTTCATTGATGAGGTTTTTGTTGAATTTTTTGGTGTTTTCATTGTTGAGGTTGTTGTTAAATTTGTTGGTGTTATCAATGTTCTTTTTTCAACTTTTTTGTACTTTAAACGTTGAGGTTGATTTTGAATGTTTTGGTGTTTTTCATTGTTGAGGGTATTGTTGAATTTGTTGCCGTTTTTCAATGTTGAGGTTGTTGTTGAATTTGTTGGCGTTTTTCAATGTTGAGGACGTTGAATTTGTTGGCGATTATCAATATTGAAGTTGTTGTTGAATTTGTTAGTGTTATCAATGGTTTCTTTTGATCTTTTTTGTGTTTTTCAAAGTTGAGGTTGTTGCTGAATTTATTGGTGTTATCACTGTTTATTTTGTTGAACTTTTTTGTACTTTTAAAAGTTGAGGTTGATTTTGAATGTTTTGGTGTTTTTCATTGTTGAGGTTATGGTTGAATTTGTTGGCGTATTTCAATGTTGAGGTTGTTGTTGAATATGTTGGCGAATTTCAATGTTGCGGTTGTTGTTGAATTTGTTGGTGTTTTTCATTGATGAGGTTTTTGTTGAATTTTTTGGTGTTTTCATTGTTGAGGTTGTTGTTAAATTTGTTGGTGTTATCAATGTTCTTTTTTCAACTTTTTTGTACTTTAAACGTTGAGGTTGATTTTGAATGTTTTGGTGTTTTTCATTGTTGAGGGTATTGTTGAATTTGTTGCCGTTTTTCAATGTTGAGGTTGTTGTTGAATTTGTTGGCGTTTTTCAATGTTGAGGACGTTGAATTTGTTGGTGATTATCAATATTGAAGTTGTTGTTGAATTTGTTGATGTTATCAATGGTTTCTTTTGATATTTTTTGTGTTTTTCAAAGTTGCGGTTGTTGCTGAATTTATTGGTGTTATCATTGTTTATTTTGTTGAACTTTTTTGTGCTTTTAAAAGTCGAGGTTGATTTTGAATGTTTTGGTGTTTCTCATTGTTGAGGTTATTGTTGAATTTGTTGGCGTTTTTCAATGTTGAGGTTGTTGTTGAATTTGTTGGTGTGTTTCAATGGTGAGGTTGTTGTGGAATTTGTTGGTCATTTTCAATATTGAGGATGTTGTTGAATTTGTTGGTGATTTTCAATATTGACATTGTTTTTGAATTTGTTGGTGATATCAATGGTTTTGTTGGAACTTTTTTGTGTTGTTCAAAGTTGAGGTTGTTGCTGAAATTATAGGTGTTATCAATCTTTATTTTGTTGAATTTTTATGTACTTTTAAAAGTTGAAGTTGATTTTGAATTTGTTGGTGTTTTTCATTGTTGAGGTTGTTGTTGAACGTGTTGGTGTTTTTCATTGTTGACTTTCTTGTTGAATTTGTTGGTGTTATCAATGTTCTTTTTTCAACTTTTTTGTACTTTTAAAAGATGAGGTTGTTGTTGAATTTGTTGGTGTTTTCAATGTTTTTTTTTGTTGAACTTGTTTGTATTTTTAAAAGTTGAGGTTGTTGTTGAATTTGTTGGTCTTTTTCAAAGTTGAGGCCGTTAAATTTGTTGGTGATTTTCAATATTGAGGTTGTTGTTGAATTTGTTGGTGTTATCAATGGTGTTTTTAGAACTTGTTTGTGTTTTTGAAAGGTGAGGTTTTTGCTGAATTTGTTGGTGCTATTCAGTGTTGATGTTGTTGTTGAATTTGTTGGTGTTATCAATGGTTTTTTTATATCTTTTTTGTGTTTTTCAAGGTTGAGGTTGTTGCTGAATTTATTGGTGTTATCACTGTTTATTTTGATGAACTTTTTGTACTTTTATAAGTTGAGGTTCATTTTGAATGTTTTGATGTTTTTCATTGTTGAGCTTATTGTTAAATTTGTTGGCGTTTTCCAATGTTGAGGTTGTTGTTGAATTTGTTGGTGTTTCTCAATGGTGATGCTTTTGTTGAATTTTTTGGTGTTTTCATTGTTGAGGTTGTTGTTAAATTTGTTGTTGATTTTCAATGTTGAGGTTGTTGTTGAATTTGTTGCTGTTTTTCAATGATGAGGTTGTTGTTGAATTTGCTGGTGATTTTCTATATTGAGGTTGTTGTTGAATTTGCTGGTGTTTTTCAATGTTGATTTTGTAGAATTTGTTGGTGATTTTCAATATTGAGGTTGTTGTTGAATTTGTTGGTGATATCAATGGTTTTTTTGGCACTTTTTTGTGTTGTTCAAAGTTGAGGTTGTTGCTGAGATTATTGGTGTTATCAATGTTTATTTTGTTGAACTTTTTTGTACTTTTAAAAGTTGAAGTAGATTTTGAATTTGTTGGTGTTTTTCATTGTTGAGGTTGTTGTTGAATTTGTTGGCATTTTTCAATGTTGAGGTTGTTATTGAATTTTTTGGTGTTTTCATTGTTGAGGTTGTTGTTAAATTTGTTGTTGTTTTTCAATGATGAGGTTGTTGTGGAATTTGTTGGTGTTATCAATGTTCTTTTTTCAACTTTTTTGTACTTTTATAAGTCGAGGTTGTTGTTGAATTTGTTGGTGTTTTTCAATGATGAGGATGTTGTTGAATTTGTTGGTGATTTTAAATATTGAGTTTGTTGTTGAATTTATTGGTGTTATGAATGTTTTTTTTTAAACTTTTTTGTGTTTTTCAAAATTGAATTTGTTGCTGAATTTGTTGGTGACATTCAGTGTTGAGGTTGGTGAATTTGTTGGTGATTTTCAATATTGAGGTTGTTGTTGAATTTGTTGTTGTTATCAATGGTTTTTTTTTTGTACTTTTTTGTGTTTTTCAAAGTTGATGTTGTTGCTGAAATTATTGGTGTTATCACTGTTTATTTTGCTGAACTTGTTTGTACTGTTAAAAGTTCAAGTTGATTTTAAATGTTTTGGTGTATTTCATTGTTGAGGTTGTTATTGAATTTGTTCATGTTAACAAAATTCTATTCTGTACTTTTTTGTCCTTTTAAAAGTTGAGGTTGTTATTGAATTTGTTGGTGTTTTTCAACAATGAGGTTGTTGTTGAATTTGTTGGTGATTTTCAATATTGAGTTTGTTTTTGAATTTGCTTTTGTTATCAACGTTTTTTTGTTGGTGATTTTCAGTGTTGAGGTTGCTAAATTTGTTAGTGATATTAAATGTTGAGGTTGTTGTTAAATTGGATAGTGTCATCAAAGTTTTTTTTGTTGAACTTGTTTGTATTATTAAAAGTTGTGGTTATTGTTGAATTTATTGGTGTGATCAATGTTTATTTTGTTGAACTTTTTTCTACTTTTAAATGTTGAGGTTCTTGTTTAATTTGTTGGTGTTTTTCAAAGATGAGGTCGTTGTTGAATTTGTTGTCGTGATCAAGTTATTTTTTGAACTTTTTTCTATTTTTGAAAGTTGAGGTTGTTGAATTTGTTGGTGTTTTTCAATGTTGAGGTTGTTTTTGAATTTATTGCTGTTTTTCAATATTGATGTTGTTGAAATTGTTGGTGATTTTCAAAATTGTGCTTGTTGTTGAATATTTGTTGAACTTGTTTGTATTTTTAAAAGTTGAGGTTGTTGTTGAATTTGTTGGTGTTTCTCAATGGTGATGCTTTTGTTGAATTTTTTGGTGTTTTCATTGTTGAGGTTGTTGTTAAATTTGTTGTTGATTTTCAATGTTGAGGTTGTTGTTGAATTTGTTGCTGTTTTTCAATGATGAGGTTGTTGTTAAATTTGCTGGTGATTTTCTATATTGAGGTTGTTGTTGAATTTGCTGGTGTTTTTCAATGTTGATTTTGTAGAATTTGTTGGTGATTTTCAATATTGAGGTTGTTGTTGAATTTGTTGGTGATATCAATGGTTTTTTTGGCACTTTTTTGTGTTGTTCAAAGTTGAGGTTGTTGCTGAGATTATTGGTGTTATCAATGTTTATTTTGTTGAACTTTTTTGTACTTTTAAAAGTTGAAGTAGATTTTGAATTTGTTGGTGTTTTTCATCGTTGAGGTTGTTGTTGAATTTGTTGGCATTTTTCAATGTTGAGGTTGTTATTGAATTTTTTGGTGTTTTCATTGTTGAGGTTGTTGTTAAATTTGTTGTTGTTTTTCAATAATGAGGTTGTTGTGGAATTTGTTGGTGTTATCAATGTTCTTTTTTCAACTTTTTTGTACTTTTATAAGTCGAGGTTATTGTTGAATTTGTTGGTGTTATCAATGGTGTTTTTAGAACTTGTTTGTGTTTTTGAAAGGTGAGGTTTTTGCTGAATTTGTTGGTGCTATTCAGTGTTGATGTTGTTGTTGAATTTGTTGGTGTTATCAATGGTTTTTTTATATCTTTTTTGTGTTTTTCAAGGTTGAGGTTGTTGCTGAATTTATTGGTGTTATCACTGTTTATTTTGATGAACTTTTTTGTACTTTTAAAAGTTGAGGTTCATTTTGAATGTTTTGATGTTTTTCATTGTTGAGCTTATTGTTAAATTTGTTGGCGTTTTCCAATGTTGAGGTTGTTGTTGAATTTGTTGGTGTTTCTCAATGGTGATGCTTTTGTTGAATTTTTTGGTGTTTTCATTGTTGAGGTTGTTGTTAAATTTGTTGTTGATTTTCAATGTTGAGGTTGTTGTTGAATTTGTTACTGTTTTTCAATGAAGAGGTTGTTGTTGAATTTGCTGGTGATTTTCTATATTGAGGTTGTTGTTGAATTTGCTGGTGTTTTTCAATGTTGATTTTGTAGAATTTGTTGGTGATTTTCAATATTGAGGTTGTTGTTGAATTTGTTGGTGATATCAATGGTTTTTTCGGCACTTTTTTGTGTTGTTCAAAGTTGAGGTTGTTGCTGAGATTATTGGTGTTATCAATGTTTATTTTGTTGAACTTTTTTGTACTTTTAAAAGTTGAAGTAGATTTTGAATTTGTTGGTGTTTTTCATCGTTGAGGTTGTTGTTGAATTTGTTGGCATTTTTCAATGTTGAGGTTGTTATTGAATTTTTTGGTGTTTTCATTGTTGAGGTTGTTGTTAAATTTGTTGTTGTTTTTCAATGATGAGGTTGTTGTGGAATTTGTTGGTGTTATCAATGTTCTTTTTTCAACTTTTTTGTACTTTTATAAGTCGAGGTTATTGTTGAATTTGTTGGTGTTGTTCAATGTTTAGGTTGTTGTTGAATTTGTTGGTGATTTTAAATATTGAGTTTGTTGTTGAATTTATTGGTGTTATGAATGTTTTTTTTTAAACTTTTTTGTGTTTTTCAAAATTGAATTTGTTGCTGAATTTGTTGGTGACATTCAGTGTTGAGGTTGGTGAATTTGTTGGTGATTTTAAATATTGAGGTTGTTGTTGAATTTGTTGTTGTTATCAATGGTTTTTTTTTTGTACTTTTTTGTGTTTTTCAAAGTTGATGTTGTTGCTGAAATTATTGGTGTTATCACTGTTTATTTTGTTGAACTTGTTTGTACTGTTAAAAGTTCAAGTTGATTTTAAATGTTTTGGTATATTTCATTGTTGAGGTTGTTATTGAATTTGTTCATGTTAACAAAATTCTATTCTGTACTTTTTTGTCCTTTTAAAAGTTGAGGTTGTTGTTGAATTTGTTGGTGTTTTTCAACAATGAGGTTGTTGTTGAATTTGTTGGTGATTTTCAATATTGAGTTTGTTTTTGAATTTGCTTTTGTTATCAACGTTTTTTTGTTGGTGATTTTCAGTGTTGAGGTTGCTAAATTTGTTAGTGATTTTAAATGTTGAGGTTGTTGTTAAATTGGATAGTGTCATCAAGGTTTTTTTTGTTGAACTTGTTTGTATTATTAAAAGTTGTGGTTATTGTTGAATTTATTGGTGTGATCAATGTTTATTTTGTTGAACTTTTTTGTACTTTTAAATGTTGAGGTTCTTGTTTAATTTGTTGGTGTTTTTCAAAGATGAGGTCGTTGTTGAATTTGTTGTCGTGATCAAGTTATTTTTTGAACTTTTTTCTATTTTTGAAAGTTGAGGTTGTTGAATTTGTTGGTGTTTTTCAATGTTGAGGTTGTTTTTGAATTTATTGCTGTTTTTCAATATTGATGTTGTTGAAATTGTTGGTGATTTTCAAAATTGTGCTTGTTGTTGAATATTTGTTGAACTTGTTTGTATTTTTAAAAGTTGAGGTTGTTATTGAATTTGTGGTGTTTTTCAATATTTAGGTTGTTGTTGAATTTGTTGGCGTTATCAATGTTTTTTTAAACTTTTTGGTGTTGTTCAAATTTAAGGTTGTTGCTGAAATTATTGGTGATATTCAGTGCTGATGTTGTTGTTGAATTTGTTGGCATTTTTCAATGTTGAGATTGTTGTTTTAAATTTTTGGTGTTTTTCATTGTTGAGGTTGTTGTTGAATTTGTTGGTGTTTTTCAATATTTAGGTTATTGTTGAATTTGTTGGTGTTATCAATGTTTTATTTTAACTTTTTGGTGTTTTTCAAATTTAAGGTTGTTGCTGTATTTGTTGGTGATATTCAGTGTTGAGGTTGTTGTTGAATTTGTTGGTGATTATCAATATTGAAGTTGTTGTTGAATTTGTTGGTGTTATCAATGGTTTCTTTTGATTTTTTTTGTGTTTTTCAAAGTTGAGATTTTTGCTGAATTTATTGGTGTTATCACTGTTTATTTTGTTGAACTTTTTTGTACTTTTAAAAGTTGAGGTTGATTTTGAATGTTTTGGTGTTTCTCACTGTTGAGGTTATTGTTGAATTTGTTGGCGTTTTTCAATCTTGAGGTTGTTGTTGAATTTGTTGGTGTTTTTCAATGTTGAGATTGTTGTTGAATTTGTTGGTGCGTTTCAATGGTGAGGTTGTTGTGGAATTTGTTGGTCATTTTCAATATTGAGGTTGTTGTTGAATTTGTTGGTGATTTTCAATATTGACATTGTTTTTGAATTTGTTGGTGATATCAATGGTTTTGTTGCAACTTTTTTGTGTTGTTCAAAGTTGAGGTTGTTGCTGAACTTATAGGTGTTATCAATGTTTATTTTGTTGAACTTTTATGTACTTTTAAAAGTTGAAGTTGATTTTGAATTTGTTGGTGTTTTTCATTGTTGATGTTGTTGTTGAATTTGTTGGTGTTTTTCATTGTTGACTTTCTTGTTGAATTTGTTGGTGTTATCAATGTTCTTTTTTCAACTTTTTTGTACTTTTAAAAGATGAGGTTGTTGTTGAATGTGTTGGCCTTTTTCAAAGTTGAGGCCGTTAAATTTGTTGGTGATTTTCAATATTGAGGTTGTTGTTGAATTTGTTGGTGTTTTCAATGTTTCTTTTTGTTGAACTTGTTTGTATTTTTAAAAGTTGAGGTTGTTGTTGAATGTGTTGGTCTTTTTCAAAGTTGAGGCCGTTAAATTTGTTGGTGATTTTCAATATTGAGGTTGTTGTTGAATTTGTTGGTGTTATCAATGGTGTTTTTAGAACTTGTTTGTGTTTTTGAAAGGTGAGGTTTTTGCTGAATTTGTTGGTGCTATTCAGTGTTGATGTTGTTGTTGAATTTGTTGGTGTTATCAATGGTTTTTTTATATCTTTTTTGTGTTTTTCAAGGTTGAGGTTGTTGCTGAATTTATTGGTGTTATCACTGTTTATTTTGATGAACTTTTTTGTACTTTTAAAAGTTGAGGTTCATTTTGAATGTTTTGATGTTTTTCATTGTTGAGCTTATTGTTAAATTTGTTGGCGTTTTCCAATGTTGAGGTTGTTGTTGAATTTGTTGGTGTTTCTCAATGGTGATGCTTTTGTTGAATTTTTTGGTGTTTTCATTGTTGAGGTTGTTGTTAAATTTGTTGTTGATTTTCAATGTTGAGGTTGTTGTTGAATTTGTTGCTGTTTTTCAATGATGAGGTTGTTGTTGAATTTGCTGGTGATTTTCTATATTGAGGTTGTTGTTGAATTTGCTGGTGTTTTTCAATGTTGATTTTGTAGAATTTGTTGGTGATTTTCAATATTGACGTTGTTGTTGAATTTGTTGGTGATATCAATGGTTTTTTTGGCACTTTTTTGTGTTGTTCAAAGTTGAGGTTGTTGCTGAGATTATTGGTGTTATCAATGTTTATTTTGTTGATCTTTTTTGTACTTTTAAAAGTTGAAGTACATTTTGAATTTGTTGGTGTTTTTCATTGTTGAGGTTGTTGTTGAATTTGTTGGCATTTTTCAATGTTGAGGACGTTGAATTTGTTGGTGATTATCAATATTGAAGTTGTTGTTGAATTTGTTGGTGTTATCAATGGTTTCTTTTGATCTGTTTTGTGTTTTTCAAAGTTGAGATTGTTGCTGAATTTATTGGTGTTATCACTGTTTATTTTGTTGAACTTTTTTGTACTTTTAAAAGTTCAGGTTGATTTTGAATGTTTTGGTGTTTTTCATTGTTGAGGTTATGGTTGAATTTGTTGGCGTTTTTCAATGTTGATGTTGTTGTTGAATATGTTGGCGAATTTCAATGTTGAGGTTGTTGTTGAATTTGTTGGTGTTTTTCAATGGTGAGGTTTTTGTTGAATTTTTTAGTGTTTTCATTGTTGAGGTTATTGTTGAATTTGTTGGCGTTTTTCAATGTTGAGGTTGTTGTTGAATTTGTTGGCGTTTTCCAATGTTGAGGACGTTGAATTTGTTGGTGATTATCAATATTGAAGTTGTTGTTGAATTTGTTGATGTTATCAATGGTTTCTTTTGATATTTTTTGTGTTTTTCAAAGTTGAGGTTGTTGCTGAATTTATTGGTGTTATGACTGTTTATTTTGTTGAACTTTTTTGTACTTTTAAAAGTCGAGGTTGATTTTGAATGATTTGGCGTTTCTCACTGTTCAGGTTATTGTTGAATTTGTTGGCGTTTTTCAATCTTGAGGTTGTTGTTGAATTTGTTGGTGTGTTTCAATGGTGAGGTTGTTGTAGAATTTGTTGGTGTGTTTCAATGGTGAGGTTGTTGTTGAATTTGTTGGTGATTTTCAATATTGACATTGTTTTTGAATTTGTTGGTGATATCAATGGTTTTGTTGGAACTTTTTTGTGTTGTTCAAAGTTGATGTTGTTGCTGAACTTATAGGTGTTATCAATGTTTATTTTGTTGAACTTTTATGTACTTTTAAAAGTTGAAGTTGATTTTGAATTTGTTGGTGTTTTTCATTGTTGAGGTTGTTGTTGAATTTGTTGGTGTTTTTCATTGTTGACTTTCTTGTTGAATTTGTTGGTGTTATCAATGTTCTTTTTTCAACTTTTTTGTACTTTTAAAAGATGAGGTTGTTGTTGAATGTGTTAGCCTTTTTCAAAGTTGAGGCCGTTGAATTTGTTGGTGATTTTCAATATTGAGGTTGTTGTTGAATTGGTTGGTGTTATCAATGGTGTTTTTAGAACTTGTTTGTGTTTTTGAAAGGTGAGGTTTTTGCTGAATTTGTTGGTGCTATTCAGTGTTGATGTTGTTGTTGAATTTGTTGGTGTTATCAATGGTTTTTTTATATCTTTTTTGTGTTTTTCAAGGTTGAGGTTGTTGCTGAATTTATTGGTGTTATCACTGTTTATTTTGATGAACTTTTTGTACTTTTAAAAGTTGAGGTTCATTTTGAATGTTTTGATGTTTTTCATTGTTGAGCTTATTGTTAAATTTGTGGGCGTTTTCCAATGTTGAGGTTGTTGTTGAATTTGTTGGTGTTTCTCAATGGTGATGCTTTTGTTGAATTTTTTGGTGTTTTCATTGTTGAGGTTGTTGTTAAATTTGTTGTTGATTTTCAATGTTGAGGTTGTTGTTGAATTTGTTGCTGTTTTTCAATGATGAGGTTGTTGTTGAATTTGCTGGTGATTTTCTATATTGAGGTTGTTGTTGAATTTGCTGGTGTTTTTCAATGTTGATTTTGTAGAACTTGTTGGTGATTTTCAATATTGAGGTTGTTGTTGAATTTGTTGGTGATATCAATGGTTTTTTTGGCACTTTTTTGTGTTGTTCAAAGTTGAGGTTGTTGCTGAGATTATTGGTGTTATCAATGTTTATTTTGTTGAACTTTTTTGTACTTTTAAAAGTTGAAGTAGATTTTGAATTTGTTGGTGTTTTTCATTGTTGAGGTTGTTGTTGAATTTGTTGGCATTTTTCAATGTTGAGGACGTTGAATTTGTTGGTGATTATCAATATTGAAGTTGTTGTTGAATTTGTTGGTGTTATCAATGGTTTCTTTTGATGTTTTTTGTGTTTTTCAAAGTTGAGGTTGTTGCTGAATTTATTGGTGTTATCACTGTTTATTTTGTTGAACTTTTTTGTACTTTTAAAAGTTGAGGTTGATTTTGAATGTTTTGGTGTTTTTCATTGTTGAGGTTATGGTTGAATTTGTTGGCGTTTTTCAATGTTGAGGTTGTTGTTGAATATGTTGGCGAATTTCAATGTTGTGGTTGTTGTTGAATTTGTTGGTGTTTTTCAATGGTGAGGTTTTTGTTGAATTTTTTGGTGTTTTCATTGTTGAGGTTGTTGTTAAATTTGTTGTTGTTATCAATGTTCTTTTTTCAACTTTTTTTTACTTTAAACGTTGAGGTTGATTTTGAATGTTTTGGTGTTTTTCATTGTTGAGGTTATTGTTGAATTTGTTGGCATTTTTCAATGTTGAGGTTGTTGTTGAATTTGTTGGCGTTTTTCAATGTTGAGGTTATTGTTGAATTTGTTGCCGTTTTTCAATGTTGAGGTTGTTGTTGAATTTGTTGGCGTTTTTCAATGTTGAGGACGTTGCATTTGTTGGTGATTATCAATATTGAAGTTGTTGTTGAATTTGTTGATGTTATCAATGGTTTCTTTTGATATTTTTTGTGTTTTTCAAAGTTGAGGTTGTTGCTGAATTTATTGGTGTTATCACTGTTTATTTTGTTGTTCTTTTTTGTACTTTTAAAAGTTGAGGTTGATTTTGAATGTTTTGGTGTTTCTCACTGTTGAGGTTATTGTTGAATTTTTTGGCGTTTTTCAATGTTGAGGTTGTTGTTGAATTTGTTGGCGTTTTTCAATGTTGAGGACGTTGAATTTGTTGGTGATTATCAATATTGAAGCTGTTGTTGAATTTGTTGATGTTATCAATGGTTTCTTTTGATATTTTTTGTGTTTTTCAAAGTTGAGGTTGTTGCTGAATTTATTGGTGTTATCACTGTTTATTTTGTTGAACTTTTTTGTACTTTTAAAAGATGAGGTTGATTTTGAATGTTTTGGTGTTTCTCACTGTTGGGTTATTGTTGAATTTGTTGGCGTTTTTCAATCTTGAGGTTGTTGTTGAATTTGTTGGTGTTTTTCAATGTTGAGGTTGTTGTTGAATTTGTTGGTGTGTTTCAATGGTGAGGTTGTTGTGGAATTTGTTGGTCATTTTCAATATTGAGGTTGTTGTTGAATTTGTTGGTGATTTTCAATATTGACATTGTTTTTGAATTTGTTGGTGATATCAATGGTTTTGTTGGAACATTTTTGTGTTGTTCAAAGTTGAGGTTGTTGCTGAACTTATAGGTGTTATCAATGTTTATTTTGTTGAACTTTTATGTACTTTTAAAAGTTGAAGTTGATTTTGAATTTGTTGGTGTTTTTCATTGTTGAGGTTGTTGTTGAATTTGTTCGTGTTTTTCATTGTTGACTTTCTTGTTGAATTTGTTGGTGTTATCAATGTTCTTTATTCAACTTTTTTGTACTTTTAAAAGATGAGGTTGTTGTTGAATGTGTTGGTCTTTTTCAAAGTTGAGGCCGTTGAATTTGTTGGTGATTTTCAATATTGAGGTTGTTGTTGAATTGGTTGGTGTTACCAATGGTGTTTTTAGAACTTGTTTGTGTTTTTGAAAGGTGAGGTTTTTGCTGAATTTGTTGGTGCTATTCAGTGTTGATGTTGTTGTTGAATTTGTTGGTGTTATCAATGGTTTTTTTATATCTTTTTTGTGTTTTTCAAGGTTGAGGTTGTTGCTGAATTTATTGGTGTTATCACTGTTTATTTTGATGAACTTTTTTGTACTTTTATAAGTTGAGGTTCATTTTGAATGTTTTGATGTTTTTCATTGTTGAGCTTATTGTTAAATTTGTTGGCGTTTTCCAATGTTGAGGTTGTTGTTGAATTTGTTGGTGTTTCTCAATGGTGATGCTTTTGTTGAATTTTTTGGTGTTTTCATTGTTGAGGTTGTTGTTAAATTTGTTGTTGATTTTCAATGTTGAGGTTGTTGTTGAATTTGTTGCTGTTTTTCAATGATGAGGTTGTTGTTGAATTTGCTGGTGATTTTCTATATTGAGGTTGTTGTTGAATTTGCTGGTGTTTTTCAATGTTGATTTTGTAGAATTTGTTGGTGATTTTCAATATTGAGGTTGTTGTTGAATTTGTTGGTGATATCAATGGTTTTTTTGGCACTTTTTTGTGTTGTTCAAAGTTGAGGTTGTTGCTGAGATTATTGGTGTTATCAATGTTTATTTTGTTGAACTTTTTTGTACTTTTAAAAGTTGAAGTAGATTTTGAATTTGTTGGTGTTTTTCATTGTTGAGGTTGTTGTTGAATTTGTTGGCATTTTTCAATGTTGAGGACGTTGAATTTGTTGGTGATTATCAATATTGAAGTTGTTGTTGAATTTGTTGGTGTTATCAATGGTTTCTTTTGATCTGTTTTGTGTTTTTCAAAGTTGAGGTTGTTGCTGAATTTATTGGTGTTATCACTGTTTATTTTGTTGAACTTTTTTGTACTTTTAAAAGTTGAGGTTGATTTTGAATGTTTTGGTGTTTTTCATTGTTGAGGTTATGGTTGAATTTGTTGGCGTTTTTCAATGTTGAGGTTGTTGTTGAATATGTTGGCGAATTTCAATGTTGAGGTTGTTGTTGAATTTGTTGGTGTTTTTCAATGGTGAGGTTTTTGTTGAATTTTTTAGTGTTTTCATTGTTGAGGTTATTGTTGAATTTGTTGGCGTTTTTCAATGTTGAGGTTGTTGTTGAATTTGTTGGCGTTTTCCAATGTTGAGGACGTTGAATTTGTTGGTGATTATCAATATTGAAGTTGTTGTTGAATTTGTTGATGTTATCAATGGTTTCTTTTGATATTTTTTGTGTTTTTCAAAGTTGAGGTTGTTGCTGAATTTATTGGTGTTATCACTGTTTATTTTGTTGAACTTTTTTGTACTTTTAAAAGTCGAGGTTGATTTTGAATGTTTTGGCGTTTCTCACTGTTCAGGTTATTGTTGAATTTGTTGGCGTTTTTCAATCTTGAGGTTGTTGTTGAATTTGTTGGTGTTTTTCAATGTTGAGGTTGTTGTTGAATTTGTTGGTGTGTTTCAATGGTGAGGTTGTTGTGGAATTAGTTGGTGTGTTTCAATGGTGAGGTTGTTGTTGAATTTGTTGGTGATTTTCAATATTGACATTGTTTTTGAATTTGTTGGTGATATCAATGGTTTTGTTGTAACTTTTTTGTGTTGTTCAAAGTTGAGGTTGTTGCTGAACTTATAGGTGTTATCAATCTTTATTTTGTTGAACTTTTATGTACTTTTGAAAGTTGAAGTTGATTTTGAATTTGTTGGTGTTTTTCATTGTTGAGGTTGTTGTTGAATTTGTTGGTGTTTTTCATTGTTGACTTTCTTGTTGAATTTGTTGGTGTTATCAATGTTCTTTTTTCAACTTTTTTGTACTTTTAAAAGATGAGGTTGTTGTTGAATTTGTTGGTGTTTTCAATGTTTCTTTTGTTGAACTTGTTTGTATTTTTAAAAGTTGAGGTTGTTGTTGAATGTGTTGGTCTTTTTCAAAGTTGAGGCCGTTGAATTTGTTGGTGATTTTCAATATTGAGGTTGTTGTTGAATTTGTTGGTGTTATCAATGGTGTTTTTAGAACTTGTTTGTGTTTTTGAAAGGTGAGGTTTTTGCTGAATTTGTTGGTGCTATTCAGTGTTGATGTTGTTGTTGAATTTGTTGGTGTTATCAATGTTTTTTTTATATCTTTTTTGTGTTTTTCAAGGTTGAGGTTGTTGCTGAATTTATTGGTGTTATCACTGTTTATTTTGATGAACTTTTTTGTACTTTTAAAAGTTGAGGTTCATTTTGAATGTTTTGATGTTTTTCATTGTTGAGCTTATTGTTAAATTTGTTGGCGTTTTCAAATGTTGAGGTTGTTGTTGAATTTGTTGGTGTTTCTCAATGGTGATGCTTTTGTTGAATTTTTTGGTGTTTTCATTGTTGAGGTTGATTTTGAATTTGTTGTTGATTTTCAATGTTGAGGTTGTTGTTGAATTTGTTGCTGTTTTTCAATGATGAGGTTGTTGTTGAATTTGCTGGTGATTTTCAATATTGAGGTTGTTGTTGAATTTGCTGGTGTTTTTCAATGTTGATTTTGTAGAATTTGTTGGTGATTTTCAATATTGACGTTGTTGCTGAATTTGTTGGTGATATCAATGGTTTTTTTGGCACTTTTTTGTGTTGTTCAAAGTTGAGGTTGTTGCTGAGATTATTGGTGTTATCAATGTTTATTTTGTTGAACTTTTTTGTACTTTTAAAAGTTGAAGTAGATTTTGAATTTGTTGGTGTTTTTCATTGTTGAGGTTGTTGTTGAATTTGTTGGCATTTTTCAATGTTGAGGACGTTGAATTTGTTGGTGATTATCAATATTGAAGTTGTTGTTGAATTTGTTGGTGTTATCAATGGTTTCTTTTGATGTTTTTTGTACTTTTAAAAGTTGAGGTTGATTTTGAATGTTTTGGTGTTTTTCATTGTTGAGGTTATGGTTGAATTTGTTGGCGTTTTTCAATGTTGAGGTTGTTGTTGAATATGTTGGCGAATTTCAATGTTGTGGTTGTTGTTGAATTTGTTGGTGTTTTTCAATGGTGAGGTTTTTGTTGAATTTTTTGGTGTTTTCATTGTTGAGGTTGTTGTTAAATTTGTTGTTGTTATCAATGTTCTTTTTTCAACTTTTTTGTACTTTAAACGTTGAGGTTGATTTTGAATGTTTTGGTGTTTTTCATTGTTGAGGTTATTGTTGAATTTGTTGCCGTTTTTCAATGTTGAGGTTGTTGTTGAATTTGTTGGCGTTTTTCAATGTTGAGGACGTTGCATTTGTTGGTGATTATCAATATTGAAGTTGTTGTTGAATTTGTTGATGTTATCAATGGTTTCTTTTGATATTTTTTGTGTTTTTCAAAGTTGAGGTTGTTGCTGAATTTATTGGTGTTATCACTGTTTATTTTGTTGATCTTTTTTGTACTTTTAAAAGTTGAGGTTGATTTTGAATGTTTTGGTGTTTCTCACTGTTGAGGTTATTGTTGAATTTGTTGGCGTTTTTCAATGTTGAGGTTGTTGTTGAATTTGTTGGCGTTTTTCAATGTTGAGGACGTTGAATTTGTTGGTGATTATCAATATTGAAGCTGTTGTTGAATTTGTTGATGTTACCAATGGTTTCTTTTGATATTTTTTGTGTTTTTCAAAGTTGAGGTTGTTGCTGAATTTATTGGTGTTATCACTGTTTATTTTGTTGATCTTTTTTGTACTTTTAAAAGTTGAGGTTGATTTTGAATGTTTTGGTGTTTCTCACTGTTGAGGTTGTTGTTGAATTTGTTGGTGTTTTTCAATGTTGAGTTTGTTGTTGAATTTGTTGGTGTGTTTCAATGGTGAGGTTGTTTTGGAATTTGTTGTTCATTTTCAATATTGAGGTTGTTGTTGAATTTGTTGGTGATTTTCAATATTGACATTGTTTTTGAATTTGTTGGTGATATCAATGGTTTTGTTGGAACTTTTTTGTGTTGTTCAAAGTTGAGGTTGTTGCTGAACTTATAGGTGTTATCAATGTTTATTTTGTTGAACTTTTATGTACTTTTAAAAGTTGAAGTTGATTTTGAATTTGTTGGTGTTTTTCATTGTTGAGGTTGTTGTTGAATTTGTTGGTGTTTTTCATTGTTGACTTTCTTGTTGAATTTGTTGGTGTTATCAATGTTCTTTTTTCATCTTTTTTGTACTTTTAAAAGATGAGGTTGTTGTTGAATTTGTTGGTGTTTTCAATGTTTTTTTTTGTTGAACTTGTTTGTATTTTTAAAAGTTGAGGTTGTTGTTGAATGTGTTGGTCTTTTTCAAAGTTGAGGCCGTTGAATTTGTTGGTGATTTTCAATATTGAGGTTGTTGTTGAATTGGTTGGTGTTACCAATGGTGTTTTTAGAACTTGTTTGTGTTTTTGAAAGGTGAGGTTTTTGCTGAATTTGTTGGTGCTATTCAGTGTTGATGTTGTTGTTGAATTTGTTGGTGTTATCAATGGTTTTTTTATATCTTTTTTGTGTTTTTCAAGGTTGAGGTTGTTGCTGAATTTATTGGTGTTATCACTGTTTATTTTGATGAACTTTTTTGTACTTTTATAAGTTGAGGTTCATTTTGAATGTTTTGATGTTTTTCATTGTTGAGCTTATTGTTAAATTTGTTGGCGTTTTCCAATGTTGAGGTTGTTGTTGAATTTGTTGGTGTTTCTCAATGGTGATGCTTTTGTTGAATTTTTTGGTGTTTTCATTGTTGAGGTTGTTGTTAAATTTGTTGTTGATTTTCAATGTTGAGGTTGTTGTTGAATTTGTTGCTGTTTTTCAATGATGAGGTTGTTGTTGAATTTGCTGGTGATTTTCTATATTGAGGTTGTTGTTGAATTTGCTGGTGTTTTTCAATGTTGATTTTGTAGAATTTGTTGGTGATTTTCAATATTGAGGTTGTTGTTGAATTTGTTGGTGATATCAATGGTTTTTTTGGCACTTTTTTGTGTTGTTCAAAGTTGAGGTTGTTGCTGAGATTATTGGTGTTATCAATGTTTATTTTGTTGAACTTTTTTGTACTTTTAAAAGTTGAAGTAGATTTTGAATTTGTTGGTGTTTTTCATTGTTGAGGTTGTTGTTGAATTTGTTGGCATTTTTCAATGTTGAGGACGTTGAATTTGTTGGTGATTATCAATATTGAAGTTGTTGTTGAATTTGTTGGTGTTATCAATGGTTTCTTTTGATCTGTTTTGTGTTTTTCAAAGTTGAGGTTGTTGCTGAATTTATTGGTGTTATCACTGTTTATTTTGTTGAACTTTTTTGTACTTTTAAAAGTTGAGGTTGATTTTGAATGTTTTGGTGTTTTTCATTGTTGAGGTTATGGTTGAATTTGTTGGCGTTTTTCAATGTTGAGGTTGTTGTTGAATATGTTGGCGAATTTCAATGTTGAGGTTGTTGTTGAATTTGTTGGTGTTTTTCAATGGTGAGGTTTTTGTTGAATTTTTTAGTGTTTTCATTGTTGAGGTTATTGTTGAATTTGTTGGCGTTTTTCAATGTTGAGGTTGTTGTTGAATTTGTTGGCGTTTTCCAATGTTGAGGACGTTGAATTTGTTGGTGATTATCAATATTGAAGTTGTTGTTGAATTTGTTGATGTTATCAATGGTTTCTTTTGATATTTTTTGTGTTTTTCAAAGTTGAGGTTGTTGCTGAATTTATTGGTGTTATCACTGTTTATTTTGTTGAACTTTTTTGTACTTTTAAAAGTCGAGGTTGATTTTGAATGTTTTGGCGTTTCTCACTGTTCAGGTTATTGTTGAATTTGTTGGCGTTTTTCAATCTTGAGGTTGTTGTTGAATTTGTTGGTGTTTTTCAATGTTGAGGTTGTTGTTGAATTTGTTGGTGTGTTTCAATGGTGAGGTTGTTGTGGAATTAGTTGGTGTGTTTCAATGGTGAGGTTGTTGTTGAATTTGTTGGTGATTTTCAATATTGACATTGTTTTTGAATTTGTTGGTGATATCAATGGTTTTGTTGTAACTTTTTTGTGTTGTTCAAAGTTGAGGTTGTTGCTGAACTTATAGGTGTTATCAATCTTTATTTTGTTGAACTTTTATGTACTTTTGAAAGTTGAAGTTGATTTTGAATTTGTTGGTGTTTTTCATTGTTGAGGTTGTTGTTGAATTTGTTGGTGTTTTTCATTGTTGACTTTCTTGTTGAATTTGTTGGTGTTATCAATGTTCTTTTTTCAACTTTTTTGTACTTTTAAAAGATGAGGTTGTTGTTGAATTTGTTGGTGTTTTCAATGTTTCTTTTGTTGAACTTGTTTGTATTTTTAAAAGTTGAGGTTGTTGTTGAATGTGTTGGTCTTTTTCAAAGTTGAGGCCGTTGAATTTGTTGGTGATTTTCAATATTGAGGTTGTTGTTGAATTTGTTGGTGTTATCAATGGTGTTTTTAGAACTTGTTTGTGTTTTTGAAAGGTGAGGTTTTTGCTGAATTTGTTGGTGCTATTCAGTGTTGATGTTGTTGTTGAATTTGTTGGTGTTATCAATGGTTTTTTTATATCTTTTTTGTGTTTTTCAAGGTTGAGGTTGTTGCTGAATTTATTGGTGTTATCACTGTTTATTTTGATGAACTTTTTTGTACTTTTAAAAGTTGAGGTTCATTTTGAATGTTTTGATGTTTTTCATTGTTGAGCTTATTGTTAAATTTGTTGGCGTTTTCCAATGTTGAGGTTGTTGTTGAATTTGTTGGTGTTTCTCAATGGTGATGCTTTTGTTGAATTTTTTGGTGTTTTCATTGTTGAGGTTGATTTTGAATTTGTTGTTGATTTTCAATGTTGAGGTTGTTGTTGAATTTGTTGCTGTTTTTCAATGATGAGGTTGTTGTTGAATTTGCTGGTGATTTTCAATATTGAGGTTGTTGTTGAATTTGCTGGTGTTTTTCAATGTTGATTTTGTAGAATTTGTTGGTGATTTTCAATATTGACGTTGTTGCTGAATTTGTTGGTGATATCAATGGTTTTTTTGGCACTTTTTTGTGTTGTTCAAAGTTGAGGTTGTTGCTGAGATTATTGGTGTTATCAATGTTTATTTTGTTGAACTTTTTTGTACTTTTAAAAGTTGAAGTAGATTTTGAATTTGTTGGTGTTTTTCATTGTTGAGGTTGTTGTTGAATTTGTTGGCATTTTTCAATGTTGAGGACGTTGAATTTGTTGGTGATTATCAATATTGAAGTTGTTGTTGAATTTGTTGGTGTTATCAATGGTTTCTTTTGATGTTTTTTGTACTTTTAAAAGTTGAGGTTGATTTTGAATGTTTTGGTGTTTTTCATTGTTGAGGTTATGGTTGAATTTGTTGGCGTTTTTCAATGTTGAGGTTGTTGTTGAATATGTTGGCGAATTTCAATGTTGTGGTTGTTGTTGAATTTGTTGGTGTTTTTCAATGGTGAGGTTTTTGTTGAATTTTTTGGTGTTTTCATTGTTGAGGTTGTTGTTAAATTTGTTGTTGTTATCAATGTTCTTTTTTCAACTTTTTTGTACTTTAAACGTTGAGGTTGATTTTGAATGTTTTGGTGTTTTTCATTGTTGAGGTTATTGTTGAATTTGTTGCCGTTTTTCAATGTTGAGGTTGTTGTTGAATTTGTTGGCGTTTTTCAATGTTGAGGACGTTGCATTTGTTGGTGATTATCAATATTGAAGTTGTTGTTGAATTTGTTGATGTTATCAATGGTTTCTTTTGATATTTTTTGTGTTTTTCAAAGTTGAGGTTGTTGCTGAATTTATTGGTGTTATCACTGTTTATTTTGTTGATCTTTTTTGTACTTTTAAAAGTTGAGGTTGATTTTGAATGTTTTGGTGTTTCTCACTGTTGAGGTTATTGTTGAATTTGTTGGCGTTTTTCAATGTTGAGGTTGTTGTTGAATTTGTTGGCGTTTTTCAATGTTGAGGACGTTGAATTTGTTGGTGATTATCAATATTGAAGCTGTTGTTGAATTTGTTGATGTTACCAATGGTTTCTTTTGATATTTTTTGTGTTTTTCAAAGTTGAGGTTGTTGCTGAATTTATTGGTGTTATCACTGTTTATTTTGTTGATCTTTTTTGTACTTTTAAAAGTTGAGGTTGATTTTGAATGTTTTGGTGTTTCTCACTGTTGAGGTTGTTGTTGAATTTGTTGGTGTTTTTCAATGTTGAGTTTGTTGTTGAATTTGTTGGTGTGTTTCAATGGTGAGGTTGTTTTGGAATTTGTTGTTCATTTTCAATATTGAGGTTGTTGTTGAATTTGTTGGTGATTTTCAATATTGACATTGTTTTTGAATTTGTTGGTGATATCAATGGTTTTGTTGGAACTTTTTTGTGTTGTTCAAAGTTGAGGTTGTTGCTGAACTTATAGGTGTTATCAATGTTTATTTTGTTGAACTTTTATGTACTTTTAAAAGTTGAAGTTGATTTTGAATTTGTTGGTGTTTTTCATTGTTGAGGTTGTTGTTGAATTTGTTGGTGTTTTTCATTGTTGACTTTCTTGTTGAATTTGTTGGTGTTATCAATGTTCTTTTTTCATCTTTTTTGTACTTTTAAAAGATGAGGTTGTTGTTGAATTTGTTGGTGTTTTCAATGTTTTTTTTTGTTGAACTTGTTTGTATTTTTAAAAGTTGAGGTTGTTGTTGAATGTGTTGGTCTTTTTCAAAGTTGAGGCCGTTGAATTTGTTGGTGATTTTCAATATTGAGGTTGTTGTTGAATTTGTTGGTGTTATCAATGGTGTTTTTAGAACTTGTTTGTGTTTTTGAAAGGTGAGGTTTTTGCTGAATTTGTTGGTGCTATTCAGTGTTGATGTTGTTGTTGAATTTGTTGGTGTTATCAATGGTTTTTTTATATCTTTTTTGTGTTTTTCAAGGTTGAGGTTGTTGCTGAATTTATTGGTGTTATCACTGTTTATTTTGATGAACTTTTTTGTACTTTTAAAAGTTGAGGTTCATTTTGAATGTTTTGATGTTTTTCATTGTTGAGCTTATTGTTAAATTTGTTGGCGTTTTCCAATGTTGAGGTTGTTGTTGAATTTGTTGGTGTTTCTCAATGGTGATGCTTTTGTTGAATTTTTTGGTGTTTTCATTGTTGAGGTTGTTGTTAAATTTGTTGTTGATTTTCAATGTTGAGGTTGTTGTTGAATTTGTTGCTGTTTTTCAATGATGAGGTTGTTGTTGAATTTGCTGGTGATTTTCAATATTGAGGTTGTTGTTGAATTTGCTGGTGTTTTTCAATGTTGATTTTGTAGAATTTGTTGGTGATTTTCAATATTGACGTTGTTGTTGAATTTGTTGGTGATATCAATGGTTTTTTCGGCACTTTTTTGTGTTGTTCAAAGTTGAGGTTGTTGCTGAGATTATTGGTGTTATCAATGTTTATTTTGTTGAACTTTTTTGTACTTTTAAAAGTTGAAGTAGATTTTGAATTTGTTGGTGTTTTTCATTGTTGAGGTTGTTGTTGAATTTGTTGGCATTTTTTAATGTTGAGGTTGTTATTGAATTTTTTGGTGTTTTCATTGTTGAGGTTGTTGTTAAATTTGTTGTTGTTTTTCAATGATGAGGTTGTTGTGGAATTTGTTGGTGTTATCAATGTTCTTTTTTCAACTTTTTTGTACTTTTATAAGTTGAGGTTGTTGTTGAATTTGTTGGTGTTTTTCAATGATGAGGATGTTGTTGAATTTGTTGGTGATTTTAAATATTGAGTTTGTTGTTGAATTTATTGGTGTTATGAATGTTTTTTTTTTAACTTTTTTGTATTTTTCAAAATTGAATTTGTTGCTGAATTTGTTGGTGACATTCAGTGTTGAGGTTGGTGAATTTGTTGGTGATTTTCAATATTGAGGTTGTTGTTGAATTTGTTGTTGTTATCAATGGTTTTTTTTTGTACTTTTTTGTGTTTTTCAAAGTTGATGTTGTTGCTGAAATTATTGGTGTTATCACTGTTTATTTTGCTGAACTTGTTTGTACTGTTAAAAGTTCAAGTTGATTTTAAATGTTTTGGTGTATTTCATTGTTGAGGTTGTTATTGAATTTGTTCATGTTAACAAAATTCTATTCTGTACTTTTTTGTCCTTTTAAAAGTTGAGGTTGTTGTTGAATTTGTTGGTGTTTTTCAACAATGAGGTTGTTGTTGAATTTGTTGGTGATTTTCAATATTGAGTTTGTTTTTGAATTTGCTTTTGTTATCAACGTTTTTTTGTTGGTGATTTTCAGTGTTGAGGTTGCTAAATTTGTTAGTGATTTTAAATGTTGAGGTTGTTGTTAAATTGGATAGTGTCATCAAGGTTTTTTTTGTTGAACTTGTTTGTATTATTAAAAGTTGTGGTTATTGTTGAATTTATTGGTGTTATCAATGTTTATTTTGATGAACTTTTTTGTACTTTTAAATGTTGAGGTTCTTGTTTAATTTGTTGGTGTTTTTCAAAGATGAGGTCGTTGTTGAATTTGTTGTCGTGATCAAGTTATTTTTTGAACTTTTTTCTATTTTTGAAAGTTGAGGTTGTTGAATTTGTTGGTGTTTTTCAATGTTGAGGTTGTTTTTGAATTTATTGGTGTTTTTCAATATTGATGTTGTTGAAATTGTTGGTGATTTTCAAAATTGTGCTTGTTGTTGAATATTTGTTGAACTTGTTTGTATTTTTAAAAGTTGAGGTTGTTGTTGAATTTGTGGTGTTTTTCAATATTTAGGTTGTTGTTGAATTTGTTGGCGTTATCAATGTTTTTTTAAACTTTTTGGTGTTTTTCAAATTTAAGGTTGTTGCTGAAATTATTGGTGATATTCATTGTTGAGGTTGTTGTTGAATTTGTTGGTGTTTTTCAATATTTAGGTTATTGTTGAATTTGTTGGTGTTATCAATGTTTTATTTTAACTTTTTGGTGTTTTTCAAATTTAAGGTTGTTGCTGTATTTGTTGGTGATATTCAGTGTTGATGTTGTTGTTGAATTTGTTGGCATTTTTCAATGTTGAGATTGTTGTTTTAAATTTTTGGTGTTTTTCATTGTTGAGGTTGTTGTTGAATTTGTTGGTGTTTTTCAATATTTAGGTTATTGTTGAATTTGTTGGTGTTATCAATGTTTTATTTTAACTTTTTGGTGTTTTTCAAATTTAAGGTTGTTGCTGTATTTGTTGGTGATATTCAGTGTTGAGGTTGTTGTTGAATTTGTTGGTGATTATCAATATTAAAGTTGTTGTTGAATTTGTTGGTGTTATCAATGGTTTCTTTTGATCTTTTTTGTGTTTTTCAAAGTTGAGGTTGTTGCTGAATTTATTGGTGTTATCACTGTTTATTTTGTTGAACTTTTTTGTACTTTTAAAAGTTGAGGTTGATTTTGAATGTTTTGGTGTTTTTCATTGTTGAGGTTATGGTTGAATTTGTTGGCGTTTTTCAATGTTGAGGTTGTTGTTGAATATGTTGGCGAATTTCAATATTGTGGTTGTTGTTGAATTTGTTGGTGTTTTTCAATGGTGAGGTTTTTGTTGAATTTTTTGGTGTTTTCATTGTTGAGGTTGTTGTTAAATTTGTTGTTGTTATCAATGTTCTTTTTTCAACTTTTTTGTACTTTAAACGTTGAGGTTGATTTTGAATGTTTTGGTGTTTTTCATTGTTGAGGTTATTGTTGAATTTGTTGCCGTTTTTCAATGTTGAGGTTGTTGTTGAATTTGTTGGCGTTTTTCAATGTTGAGGACGTTGCATTTGTTGGTGATTAACAATATTGAAGTTGTTGTTGAATTTGTTGATGTTATCAATGGTTTCTTTTGATATTTTTTGTGTTTTTCAAAGTTGAGGTTGTTGCTGAATTTATTGGTGTTATCACTGTTTATTTTGTTGATCTTTTTTGTACTTTTAAAAGTTGAGGTTGATTTTGAATGTTTTGGTGTTTCTCACTGTTGAGGTTATTGTTGAATTTGTTGGCGTTTTTCAATGTTGAGGTTGTTGTTGAATTTGTTGGCGTTTTTCAATGTTGAGGACGTTGAATTTGTTGGTGATTGTCAATATTGAAGTTGTTGTTGAATTTGTTGATGTTATCAATGGTTTCTTTTGATATTTTTTGTGTTTTTCAAAGTTGAGGTTGTTGCTGAATTTATTGGTGTTATCACTGTTTATTTTGTTGAACTTTTTTGTACTTTTAAAAGTTGAGGTTGATTTTGAATGTTTTGGTGTTTCTCACTGGTGAGGTTGTTGTTGAATTTGTTGGCGTTTTTCAATCTTGAGGTTGTTGTTGAATTTGTTGGTGTTTTTCAATGTTGATGTTGTTGTTGAATTTGTTGGTGTGTTTCAATGGTGAGGTTGTTGTGGAATTTGTTGGTCATTTTCAATATTGAGGTTGTTGTTGAATTTGTTGGTGATTTTCAATATTGACATTGTTTTTGAATTTGTTGGTGATATCAATGGTTTTGTTGGAACTTTTTTGTGTTGTTCAAAGTTGAGGTTGTTGCTGAACTTATAGGTGTTATCAATGTTTATTTTGTTGAACTTTTATGTACTTTTAAAAGTTGAAGTTGATTTTGAATTTGTTGGTGTTTTTCATTGTTGAGGTTGTTGTTGAATTTGTTGGTGTTTTTCATTGTTGACTTTCTTGTTGAATTTGTTGGTGTTATCAATGTTCTTTTTTCAACTTTTTTGTACTTTTAAAAGATGAGGTTTTTGTTGAATTTGTTGGTGTTTTCAATGTTTTTTTTGTTGAACTTGTTTGTATTTTTAAAAGTTGAGGTTGTTGTTGAATGTGTTGGTCTTTTTCAAAGTTGAGGCCGTTGAATTTGTTGGTGATTTTCTATTTTGAGGTTGTTGTTGAATTTGTTGGTGTTATCAATGGTGTTTATAGAACTTGTTTGTGTTTTTGAAAGGTGAGGTTTTTGCTGAATTTGTTGGTGCTATTCAGTGTTGATGTTGTTGTTGAATTTGTTGGTGTTATCAATGGTTTTTTTATATCTTTTTTGTGTTTTTCAAGGTTGAGGTTGTTGCTGAATTTATTGGTGTTATCACTGTTTATTTTGATGAACTTTTTTGTACTTTTAAAAGTTGAGGTTCATTTTGAATGTTTTGATGTTTTTCATTGTTGAGCTTATTGTTAAATTTGTTGGCGTTTTCCAATGTTGAGGTTGTTGTTGAATTTGTTGGTGTTTCTCAATGGTGATGCTTTTGTTGAATTTTTTGGTGTTTTCATTGTTGAGGTTGTTGTTAAATTTGTTGTTGATTTTCAATGTTGAGGTTGTTGTTGAATTTGTTGCTGTTTTTCAATGATGAGGTTGTTGTTGAATTTGCTGGTGATTTTCTATATTGAGGTTGTTGTTGAATTTGCTGGTGTTTTTCAATGTTGATTTTGTAGAATTTGTTGGTGATTTTCAATATTGAGGTTGTTGTTGAATTTGTTGGTGATATCAATGGTTTTTTTGGCACTTTTTTGTGTTGTTCAAAGTTGAGGTTGTTGCTGAGATTATTGGTGTTATCAATGTTTATTTTGTTGAACTTTTTTGTACTTTTAAAAGTTGAAGTAGATTTTGAATTTGTTGGTGTTTTTCATTGGTGAGGTTGTTGTTGAATTTGTTGGCATTTTTCAATGTTGAGGTTGTTATTAAATTTTTTGGTGTTTTCACTGTTGAGGTTGTTGTTAAATTTGTTGTTGTTTTTCAATGATGAGGTTGTTGTGGAATTTGTTGGTGTTATCAATGTTCTTTTTTCAACTTTTTTGTACTTTTATAAGTTGAGGTTGTTGATGATTTTGTTGGTGTTTTTCAATGATGAGGTTGTTGTTGAATTTGTTGGTGATTTTCAATATAGAGTTTGTTTTTGAATTTGCTTTTGTTATCAATATTTTTTTTGTTAGTGATTTTCAGTGTTGAGGTTGCTGAATTTGTTAGTGATTTTAAATGTTGAGGTTGTTGTTAAATTGGTTAGTGTCGTCAAAGTTTATTTTGTTGAACTTGTTTGTATTTTTAAAAGTTGGCGTTATTGTTGAATTTATTGGTGTTATCAATGTTTATTTTGTTGAACTTTATTGTACTTTTAAAAATTGAAGTTGAATTTGAATTTGTTGGTGTTTTTCATTGTTGACGTTGTTGTCGAATTTTTTGGTGTTTTTCAAAGTTGAGGTCGTTGAATTTGTTGGTGATTTTCAATATTGAGATTGTTGTTGAATTTGTTGGTGTTATCAATCTTGTTTTTTGTATTTTTCAATCTTGATTTTTTTGCTGAATTTGTTGGTATTTTTCAATGTTGAGGTTGTTGTTGATTTTGTTGGTGTGTTTCAATGGTGAGGTTGTTGTGGAATTTGTTGGTGATTTTCATTATTGAGGTTGTTGTTGAATTTGTTGGTGATTTTCAATATTGACATTGTTGTTGAATTTGTTGGTGATATCAATGGTTTTTTTGGAACTTTTTTGTGTTGTTCAAAGTTGAGGTTGATGCTGAAATTATTGGTGTTATCAATGTTTATTTTGTTGAACTTTTATGTACTTTTAAAAGTTGAAGTTGATTTTGAATTTGTTGGTGTTTTTCATTGTTGACTTTGTTGTTGAATTTGTTTGTGTTATCAATGTTCTTTTTTCAACTTTTTTGTACTTTTAAAAGAAGAGGTTGTTGTTGAATTTGTTGGTGTTTTCAATGTTTTTTTGTTGAACTTGTTTGTATTTTTAAAAGTTGAGGTTGTTGTTGAATTTGTTGGTGTTTTTCAAAGTTGAGGCCGTTGAATTTGTTGGTGATTTTCAATATTGGGGTTGTTATTTAATTTGTTGGTGTTATCAATGGTTTTTTTAGAACTTGTTTGTGTTTTTGAAAGTTGAGGTTGTTTCAGAATTTGTTGGTGCTATTCAGTGTTGATGTTGTTGTTGAATTTGTTGGCGTTTTTCAATGTTGAGGACTTTGAATGTGTTGGTGATTATCAATATTGAAGTTGTTGTTGAATTTGTAGGTGTTGTCAATGGTTTTTTTTAAATCTTTTTTGTGTTTTTCAAAGTTGAGGTTGTTTCTGAATTTGTTCGTGCTATTCATTGTTGATGTTGTTGTTGAATTTGTTGGCGTTTTGCAATGTTGAGGATGTTGAAGTTGTTGGTGATTTTCAATATTGACGTTGTTGTTGAATTTGTTGGTGATATCAATGGTTTTATTGGAACGTTTTGGTGTTGTTCAAATTTGAGGTTGTTGCTGAAATTATTGGTGTAATCAATGTTTATTTTGCTGAACTTTTTTGTACTTATAAAAGTTGAAGTTGATTTTGAATTGTTTTTTTGTTTTTCATTGTTCAGGTTGTTGTTGAATTTGTTGGTGCTTTTCATTGTTGAGGTTCTTGTTGAATTTGTTGGTGTTATCAATGTTCTTTTTTCAACTTTTTTGTACTTTTAAAAGATGAGGTTGTTGTTGAATTTGTTGGCGTTAATAATGTTATTTTGTTGAATTTGTTTGTATTTTTAAAAGTTCAGTTTGTTGTTGAATTTGTTGGTGTTTATTATAGTTGTGGTCGTTGAATTTGTTGGTGATTTTCAATGTTGAGGTTGTTGTTGAATTTGTTGGTGATTTTCAATATTGAAGTTGTTGTTGAATTTGTTGGTGTTATCAATGGGTTTTTTTTATCTTGTTTGTGTTTTTCAAAGTTGAGGTTGTTGCTGAATTTATTGGTGTTATCACTGTTTATTTTGTTGAACTTTTTTGTACTTTTAAATGGTGAGGTTGATTTTGAATGTTTTGGTTTTTTTCATTGTTGAGGTTATTGTTGAATTTGTTGGCGTTTTTCAATTTTGAGGTTTTTGTTGAATTTGTTGGTGTTTTCATTGTTGAGGTTGTTGTTAAATTTGTTGATGTTTGTCAATGTTGAGGTTGTTCTGGAATTTGTTTCTGTTATCAATGTTCTTTTTTCAACTTTTTTGTACTTTTAAAAGTTGAGGTTGTTGTTGAATTTGTTGGTGTTTTTCAATGATGAGGATGTTGTTGAATTTGATGGTGATTTTCAATATTGAGGTTGTTATTTAATTTGTTGGTGATTTTCAATATTGTCGTTGTTGTTGAATTTGTTGGTGTTATCAATGGTTTTTTTGGAACATTTTTGTGTTGTTCAGTGTTGAGGTTGTTGTTGAATTTGTTGGTGTTTTTCAATGGTGAGGTTTTTGGTGAATTTTTTGGTGTTTTCGTTGTTGAGGTTGTTGTTAAATTTGTTGTTGTTTTTCAACGTTGAGGTTGTTGTTGAATTTGCTGGTGATTTTCAATATTGAGGTTGTTGTTGAATTTGTTGGTGGTTTTCAATATTGACGCTGTTGTTGAATTTGCTGGTGATATCAATGGTTTTATTGGAACGTTTTTGTGCTGTTCAAAGTTGAGGTTGTTGCTGAATTTATTGGTGTTATCACTGTTATTTTTAACTTTTTTGTGTTTTTCAAAATTAAGGTTGTTGCTGAATTTGTTGGTGTTTTTCAATGGTGGGGTATTTGTTGAATTTTTTGTGTTTCCATTGTTGAGGTTGTTGTTAAATTTGTTGTTGTTTTTCAAAGTTGAGGTTGTTGTTGAATTTTTGTTGAACTTGTTTGTATTTTTAAAAGTTGAGGTTGTTGTTTAATTTGTTGGTGTTTTTCAAAGTTGAAATCGTTAAACTTGTTGGTGTTTTTCATTGTTGAGGTTGTTGTTGAATTTGTTGGCATTTTTCAATGTTGAGGTTGTTGTTGAATTTTTTGGTGTTTTCATTGTTGAGGTTGTTGTTGAATTTGTTGGTGTTATCAATGTTCTTTTTTCAACGTTTTTGTACTTTTAAAAGTTGAGGTTGTTGTTGAATTTGTTGGTATTTTTCAATGATGAGGTTGTTGTTGAATTTGTTGGTGATTTTCAATATTGAGGTTGTTGTTGAATTTGTTGGTGATTTTCAATATTGACGTTGTTGTTGAATTTGTTGGTGAAATCAATGGTTTTTTTGGAACGTTTTTACGTTGTTCAAAGATGAGGTTGTTGATGAAATTATTGGTGTTATCAATGTTTAATTTGATGAACCTTTTTGTACTTTTAAAAGTTGAAGTTGATTTTGAATGTGTTGGTGTTTTTCATTGTAGAGGTTATTGCTGAATTTGTCGGTGTTTATCATTGTTGAGGTTGTTGAATTTGTTGGTGTTATCAATGTTCCTTTTTTCAAATTTTTGTACTTTTAAAAGATGAGGTTGTTGTTGAATTTGTTGGTGTTATCAACGTTTTTTTGTTGAACTTTTTTGTATTTTTAAAAGTTGTGGTTGTTGTTGAATTTGTTGGTGTTTTTCAAAGTTGAGGTCGTTGAATCTGTTGGTGATTTTCAATATTGAGAGTGTTGTTGAATTTGATGGTGTTATCAATGGTTTTTTTTAGAACTTGTTTGTGTTTTTCAAAGTTGATGTTGTTGCTGAATTTGTTTGTCATATTCAGTGTTGAGGTTGTTGTTGAATTTGTTGGCGTTTTTCAATGTTGAGGACGTTGAATTTGTTGGTGTTATCAATGTTTTTTTTAAATCTTTTTTTGTATTTTTCAAAGTTGAGGTTGTTGCTGAATTTATTGGTGTTATCACTGTTTATTTTGTTGAACTTTTTTGTACTTTTAAAAGTCGAGGTTGATTTTGAATGTTTTGGCGTTTCTCACTGTTCAGGTTATTGTTGAATTTGTTGGCGTTTTTCAATCTTGAGGTTGTTGTTGAATTTGTTGGTGTTTTTCAATGTTGAGGTTGTTGTGCAATTTGTTGGTGTTATCATGTACTTTTTTCAACTTTTTTGTAATTTTAAAATTTGAGGTTGTTGTTGAATTTGTTGGTGATTTTCAATATTGACGTTGTTGAATTTGTTGGTGATATTATTGGTGTTATCAATGCTTATTTTGTTGAACTTTTTTGTACTTTTAAAAGTTAAAGTTGATTTTGAATTTGTTCGTGTTTTCATTGTTGAGGTTGTTGTTAAATTTGTTGTTGTCTTTCAATGTTGAGGTTGTTGTTGAATTTGTTGATGTTATCAATGTTCTTTTTTCAACTTTTTTGTACTTTTGAAAGATGAGGTTGTTGTTGAATTTGTTGGTGTTATCAAAGTTTTTTTGTTGAACTTGTTTGTATTTTTAAAAGTTGGGGTTGTTGTTGATTTTGTTGGAGTTTTTCTAGGTTGAGGTCGTTGAATTTGTTGGTGATGTTCAATATTGAGGGTGTTGTTGAATTTGTTGGTGTTATCAATGGCTTTTTTAGAACTTGTTTGTGTTTTTCAAAGTTGAGGTTCTTGCTGAATTTGTTGGTATTATTCATTGTTGAGGTTGTTGAATTTGTTGGTGTTTTTCAATGTTGAGGTTGTTGTTGAATTTGTTGGTGTTTTACAATGGTGAGGTTTTTGTTGATTTTTTTGGTGCTTTCATTGTTGTGGTTGTTGTTAAATTTGTTGGTGTTTTTCAACGTTGAGGTTGTTGTTGAATTTGTTGGTGATGTTAATGTTTATTTTGTTGAACTTTTTTTTACTTTTAAAAGTTGAGGTTATTGCTGAATTTTTTATTGTTTTTCAATGTTGATGTTTTTCTTGAATTTGTATGTGATTTTCAGTGTTGAGGTTGCTGAATTTGTTGGTGAATTTAAATGTTGAGGTTCTTGTTGAATTGGATATTGGCATCAATGTTTATTTTGTTGAACTTTTTTTTACATTTAAAAGTTGAGGTTGTTGTTTAATTTCTTGGCGTTTTTCAAAGTTTAGGTCGTTGAGTTTGTTGGTGATTTTCAATATTGAGTTTGTTGTAGAATTTGTTGGTGTTATGAATGTTTTTTTTTTAACTTTTTTGTGTTTTTCAAAATTGAGGTTGTTGCTGAATTTCTCGGTGTTTTTCAATGGTGGGGTATTTGTTGAATTTTTTGGTGTTTCCATTGTTAAGGTTGTTGTTAAATTTGTTCTTGTTTTTCAAAGTTGAGGTTGTTGTTTAATTTGCTGTTTTTTTTCAAAGTTGAGGTCGTTGAACTTGTTGGTGTTTTTCATTGTTGAGGTTGTTGTTGAATTTGTTGGCATTTTTCAACGTTGAGGTTGTTGTTGAATTTGTTGGTGATTTTCAATGTTGACGTTGTTGTTGAATTTTTTTTTTCATTGTTGAGGTTGCTGTTTAATTTGTTGGTGTTTTTAAATGTTGAGGTTGTTGCTTGAATTTGTTGGTGTTTTTCCTTGTTGAGGTTGTTGTTGAATTTGTTGGTGTTTTTCAATGTTGATGTTGTTGAATTTGCTGGTGATTTTCAATATTGAGGATGTTGATGAATTTGTTCGTGTTATCAACATTTATTTTGTTGAACTTTTTTGTACTTTTAAAAGTTGAAGATATTGTTGAATTTGTTGGGATTTTCAATATTGTGGATGTTGCTGAAATTGTTGGCGTTTTTCAATGTTGAGATTGTTGTTGAATTTGTTGGTGCTTTTCAATGTAGAGTTTGTTGTTGAATTTATTGGTGTTTTTCAATGTTGATGTTGTTGAATTTGTTGGTGTTTTTCAAAGCTGAGGTCGTTGAATTTGTTGGTGATTTTCAATATTGAGCTTGTTGTTGAATTTGTTGGTGTAATCAATGTTTTTATTTTTGAACTTGGTTGTATTTTTAAAAGTTGAGGTTGTTTAATTTGTTGGTCTTTTTCAAGTTGAGGTCGTTGAATTTGTAGGTGATTTTTAATATTGAGGTTGTTGGTGAATTGGTTGGTGTTATGAATGGTTTTTTTTGAACTTTTTTGTGTTTTTCAAAGTTGAGGTTGTTGCTGAATTTGTTGGTGATATTCAATGTTGAGGTTGTTGAATTTGTTGGTGATTTTCAATATTGAGATTGTTGTTCAATTTGTTGGTGATTTTCAATATTGAGGTTGTTGTTGAATTTGTTGGTGTTATCGATGGTTTTTTTTTAACTTTTTTGTGTTTTTCAATCTTGAGGTTTTTGCTGAATTTATTGATGTTATCAATGTTTATTTTGTTGAACTTTTTTGTACTTTTAAAAATTGAGGTTGATTTTGAATTTGTTGGTGTTTTTCATTTTTGACGTTGTTGTTGGATTTGTTTGTGTCTTTCAAAGTTGAGGTCGTTGAATTTGTCGCTGATTTTCAATATTGAGGTTGTTGTTGAATTTGTTAGTGTTACCAATGTTTTTTTTTAACTTTTTTGTGTTTTTTAAAGTTGAGGTTGTTGCTGAATTTGTTGGTGATATACAGTTTTTGAATTTTTTGGCGTTTTTCAATGTTTACGTTGTTGTTGAATTTGTTGGTGATTTTCAATATTGAGGTTGATTTTGAATTTGTTGGTGTTATCAATGTTATTTTTTGAACTTTTTTGTATTTTTCAATGTTGAGGTTGTTGTTGAATTTGTTGGTATTTTTCAATGTTGCAGTTGTTGTTGAATTTGTTGGTGTTTTTCAATGGTGAGGTTTTTGTTGAATATTTTGGTCTTTTCATTGTTGAGGTTGTTGTTAAATTTGTTGGTATTTTTTAATGTTGAGGTTGATGTTAAATATGTTGGTGTTTTTCACTGTTGAGGTTGTTGATGAATTTGTTGGTGATTTTCAATATTGAGATTGTTGTTGAATTGGATAGTGTCATCAATGTTTATTTTGTAGAACTTGTATGTATTATTAAAAGTTGTGGTTGTTGTTTAATTTGTTAGTGTTTTTCACAGTTGAGATCGTTGAATATGTTGGTGATTATCAATATTGAGGTTGTTGTTGAATTTGTTGGTGTTATGAATGTTTTTTTTAAACTTCTTTGTGTTTTTCAAAGTTGAGGTTGTTGCTGAATTTGTTGGTGATATTCAATGTTGAGGTTGATGAATTTGCTGGTGATTTTCAATACTGAGGTTGTTGATGATTTTGTTGTCATTTTTCAATGTTGAGGTTGTTGTTGAATTTGTTGGTGATTTTCAATATTGAGGTTAATGTTGAATTTGATGGTGTTATCAGTGTTGTTTTTTGAACTTTTTTGTATTTTTCAATGTTGAGGTTGTTGTTGATTTGTTTGTTATTTTTCAATGTTGCGGTTATTGTTGAATTTTTGCTGTTTTTCATTGTTGTGGTTGTTGTTGAATTTGTTGTTGTTTTTCAATGTTGAGGTTGTTGCTGAATGTATTGGTGTTATCAATGTTTATTTTGTTGAACTTTTTTTGTATTTTTAAAAGTTGAGGTTGATTTTGAATTTGTTGGTGATTTTCAATATTGAGCTTGTTGCTGAATTTGTTGGTGCTATTTAATGTTAAGGTTGTTGAATTTGCTGGTGATTTTCAATACTGAGGTTGTTGATGAATTTGTTGGCGTTTTTCAATGTTGAGGTTGTTGTTGAATTTGTTTAAGTTTATCTTTGTTGAGGTCGTTGAATTGGTTGGTGATTTTCATTATTGAGGATGTTGTTGAATCTGTTGGTGTTTTTCATTGTTGAGTTTGTTGTTGAATTTGTTGGTGTTTTTCAATGTTGAGGTTGTTGTTGAATTTGTTGGTGTTCTTCAATGTTGAGGTTGTTGTTGAATTTGTTGGTGTTTTTCATTGTTGAGTTTTTTGTTGAATTTGTTGGTGTTATCAATGTTTTTTGTTGAACTTGTTTGTATTTTTAAAAGTTAAGGATGTTGTTGAATTTGCAGGGGTTTTTCAATGTTGAGGTTGTTGAATTTGTTGGTGATGTTCAAAGTTGAGGTGGTTGCTGAATATATTGGTGTTTTCAATATTTATTTTGTTGAACTTTTTTGTACTTTTTAAATTTGAGGTTGATTTTGAATTTGTTGGTGTTTTTCATTGTTGAGGTTGTTGTTGAAGTTGTTGGTGTTTTTCAATGTTGAGGATGTTGATGAATTTGTTGGTGTTATTCAATATTGAGGTTGTTGTTGAATTTGTTGGTTTTTTTAATGTTGAGGTCGTTGAATTTGTTGGTGATTTTCAATATTAAGGTTGTTGTTAAATTTGTTGGTGTTATGAATGGTATTTTTTGAACTTTTTTGTGTTTTTCAATGTTGAGGTTGTTGAATTTGTTGGTGATTTTCAAAGTTGAGGTTGTTGCTGAATATATTGGTGTTATCAATGTTTATTTTGTTGAACTTTTTTGTACTTTTAAAAGTTGAGGTTGATTTTGAATTTGTTGGTGTTTTTCAATGTTGAGGTTGTTGTTGTATTTGTTGGTGTTTTTCAATGTTGAGGTTGTTGTTGAATTTGTTGGTGTTTTTCGATGTTGAGGTTGTTGCTGAATTTCTTGGTGATTTTAAATGTTGAGGTTGTCGTTGAATTGAATAGGGTCATCAATGTTTGAGGTTGTTGCTGAATTTTTAAATTGTTTTTCAATGTTGATGTTGTTGAATTTGTTTGTGTTTTTCAGTGTTGAGCTTGCTGAATTTCTTGGTGATTTTAAATATTGAGGTTGTTGTTGAATTGGATAGGGTCATCAATGATTGAGGTTGTTGCTGAATTTTTAAATTGTTTTTCAATGTTGATGTTGATGAATTTGTTTGTGTTTTTCAGTGTTGAGCTTGCTGAATTTCTTGGTCATTTTAAATGTTGAGGTTCTTGTTGAATTGGATAGGGTTATCAATGTTAATTTTGTTGACCTTGTTTGTATTTTTAAATGTTGTGGTTCTTGTTGAATTTATTGGCGTTATCAATGTTTACTTTGTTGAACTTTTTTGTACTTTTAAATGTTGAGCTTGTTGTTTAATTTGTTGGTGTTTTTCAAAGTTGAGGTCGTTGAATTTGTTGATGAATTTGAATAATGAGGTTGTTGTTGAATTTGTTGGTGTTATGAATGTTTTTTTTTAACTTTTTTGTGTTTTTCAAAGTTGAGGTTATTGTTGAATTTGTTGGTGTTATCACTGTTATTTTTTGAACTTTATTGTAATTTTAAATGCTGAGGGTGTTGTTGAATTTGTTGGTATTTTTCAATGTTGCGGTTATTGTTGAATTTTTTGCCGTTTATCATTGTTGAGGTTGTTGTTGAACATGTTTGTATTTTTAAAAGTTAAGGATGTTGTTGAATTTGTTGAGGTTGTTGAATTTGTTGGTGTTGAATATGTTGAGGTTGTTGAATTTGTTGGTGTTTTTCAATGTTGAGTTTGTTGTTGAATTTGTTGGAGTTATCAATGTTTTTTTTGTTGAACTTGTTTGTATTTTTAAAATATGAGGTTGTTGTTTAATTTGTTGGTGTTTTCATAGCTGAGGACGTTGAATTTGTTGGTGATTTTCAATATTGTGGTTGTTGTTGAATTTGTTGGTGCTATGAATGGGTTTTTTTATAACTTTTGTGTGTTTTTCAAAGTTGAGGTTGTTGCTGAATTTGTTGGTGATTTTCAATATTGAGCTTGTTGTTGAATTTGTTGGTGTTTTTCAATGTTGAGGTTGTTGTTGAATTTGTTGGTGTTATCAATGTTATTTTTTGAACTATTTTGTATTTTTAAATGTTGAGGTTGTTGTTGAATTTGTTGGTGTTATCAATGTTATTTTTTGAACTATTTTGTATTTTTAAATGTTGAGGTTGTTGTTGAATTTGTTGGTGTTTTTCATTGTTGAGGTTGTTGTTGATTTTTTTGGTGTTTTTGATTGTTGAGGTTGCTGTTGAACTTGTTTGTATTTTTATAAGTTAAGGATGTTGTTGAACTTATTAGTGTTTTTCAATGTTGAGGTTGTTGTTGAATTTGCTGGTGATTTTCAATGTTGAGGTTGATTTTGAATTTGTTGATATTTTTCATTGTTGAGGTTGTTGTTGAATTTGTTGGCGTTTTTCAACGTTGAGGTTGTTGTTGAATTTTTTGTTTTTTTCATTGTTGAGGTTGCTGTTTAATTTGTTGGTGTTTTTAAATGTTGAGGTTGTTGTTTGAATTTGTTGGTGTTTTTCATTGTTGAGGTTGTTGTTGAATTTGTTGGTGTTATCAATGTTTTCTTTTGAACTGTTTTGTGTTTTTCAATGTTGAGGTTGTTGAATCTGCTGGTGATTTTCAATATTGAGGATGTTGATGAATTTGTTCGTGTTATCAACATTTATTTTGTTGAACTTTTTTCTACTTTTAAAAGTTGAAGTTATTGTTGAATTTGTTGGGATTTTCAATATTGAGGTTGTTGCTGAAATTGTTGACGTTTTTCAATGTTGAGATTGTTGTTGAATTTGTTGCTGCTTTTCAATGTTGAGTTTGTTGTTGAATTTATTGGTGCTTTTCAATGTTGATGTTGTTGAATTTGTTGGTGTTTTTCAAAGCTGAGGTCGTTGAATTTGTTGGTGATTTTCAATATTGAACTTGTTGTTGAATTTGTTGGTGTAATCAATGTTTTTTTGCTGAACTTGGTTGTATTTTTAAAAGTTGAGGTTGTTTAATTTGTTGGTCTTTTTCAAGTTGAGGTCGTTGAATTTGTAGGTGGTTTTCAATGTTGAGATTGTTGTTGAATTTGTTGCTGCTTTTCAATGTTGAGTTTGTTGTTGTATTTATTGGTGCTTTTCAATGTTGATGTTGTTGAATTTGTTGTTGTTTTTCAAAGCTGAGGTCGTTGAATTTGTTGGTGATTTTCAATATTGAGCTTGTTGTTGAATTTGTTGGTGTAATCAATGTTTTTTTTGTTGAACTTGGTTGTATTTTTAAAAGTTGAGGTTGTTTAATTTGTTGGTCTTTTTCAAGTTGAGGTTGTTGAATTTGTTGGTGATTTTCAATGATGAGGTTTTTGTTGAATATTTTGGTCTTTTCATTGTTGAGGTTGTTGTTAAATTTGTTGGTATTTTTCAATGTTGAGGTTGTTGATGAATTTGTTGGTGATTTTCAATATTGAGATTGTTGTTGAATTGGATAGTGTCATCAATGTTTATTTTTTACAACTTGTATGTATTATTAAAAGTTGTGGTTGTTTGTTTAATTTGTTAGTGTTTTTCACAGTTGAGACTGTTGAATTTGTTGGTGATTACCAATATTGAGGTTGTTGTTGAATTTGTTGGTGTTATGAATGGTTTTTTTAAACTTCTTTGTGTTTTTCAAAGTTGAGGTTGTTGCTGAATTTGTTGGTGATATTCAATGTTGAGGTTGATGAATTTGCTGGTGATTTTCAATACTGAGGTTGTTGATGATTTTGTTGGCATTTTTCAATGTTGAGGTTGTTGCTGAATTTGTTGATGATATTCAATGTTGAGGTTGATGAATTTGCTGGTGATTTTCAATACTGAGGTTGTTGATGATTTTGTTGTCGTTTTTCAATGTTGAGGTTGTTGTTGAATTTGTTGGTGATTTTCAATATTGAGGTTAATGTTGAATTTGTTGCTGTTATCAGTGTTGTTTTTTGAACTTTTTTGTGTTTTTCAATGTTGAGGTTGTTGTTGATTTGTTTGTTATTTTTCAATGTTGCGGTTATTGTTGAATTTTTTGCTGTTTTTCATTGTTGTGGTTGTTTTTGAATTTGTTGTTGTTTTTTCAATGTTGAGGTTGTTGTTGAATTTGTTGGTGTTTTTCATTGTTGAGTTTGTTGTTGAATTTGTTGGTGTTTTTCAATGTTGAGGTTGTTGTTGAATTTGTTGGTGTTATGAATGGTTTTTTTTTAACTTTTTTGTGTTTTTCAAAGTTGAGGTTGTTGCTGTATTTGTTGGTGATATTCAATGTTGAGGTTGTTGAATTTGATGGTGATTTTCAATATTGAGGTTGTTGTTGTATTTGTTGGTGTTTTTCAATGTTGAGGTTGTTGTTGAAGTTGTTGGTGTTTTTCAATGTTGAGGTTGTTGTTGCATTGGATCGTGTTATTCAATGTTGCGGTTGTTGTTGAATTTGTTGGTGTTTTTCATTGTTGAGGTTGTTGTTGAATTTGTTGGTGTTTTTCAAAGTTGAGGTCGTTGATTTTGTTGGTGATTTTCAATATTGAGGATGTTGTTGAATTTTTGGTGTTATCAATGGGTTTTTTTGAACTTTTTTGTGTTTTTCAAAGTTGAGGTTGTTGCTGAATTTATTGATGTTATCAATGTTTATTTTGTTGAACTTTTTTGTACTTTTAAAAATTGAGGTTGATTTTGAATTTGTTGGTTTTTTTCATTTTTGACGTTGTTGTTGGATTTGTTTGTGTTTTTCAAAGTTGAGGTCGTTGAATTTGTTGGTGATTTTCAATATTGAGGTTGATGTTGATTTTGTTAGTGTTACCAATGTTTTTTTTAACTTTTTTGTGTTTTTCAAAGTTGAGGTTGTTGCTGAATTTGTTGGTGATATACATTTTTTGAATTTTTTGGCGTTTTTCAATGTTTACGTTGTTGTTGAATTTGTTGGTGATTTTCAATATTGAGGTTGATTTTGAATTTATTGGTGTTATCAATGTTATTTTTTGAACATTTTTGTATTTTTAAATGTTGAGGTTGTTGTTGAATTTGTTAGTATTTTTCAATGTTGTGATTGTGGTTGAATTTGTTGGTTGTTTTTCAATGGTGAGGTTTTTGTTGAATATTTTGGTCTTTTCATTGTTGAGGTTGTTGTTAAATTTGTTGGTATTTTTCAATGTTTTGGTTCTTGTTTAATTTGTTGGTATTTTTCAATGTTTTGGTTGTTGTTAAATTTGTTGGTATTTTTCAATGTTGAGGTTGTTGATGAATTTGTTGGTGATTTTCAATATTGAGATTGTTGTTGAATTGGATAGTGTCATCAATGTTTATTTTTTACAACTTGTATGTATTATTAAAAGTTGTGGTTGTTGTTTAATTTGTTAGTGTTTTTCACAGTTGAGATTGTTGAATTTGTTGGTGATTACCAATATTGAGGTTATTGTTGAATTTGTTGGTGTTATGAATGGTTTTTTTAAACCTCTTTGTGTTTTTCAAAGTTGAGGTTGTTGCTGAATTTGTTGGTGATATTCAATGTTGAGGTTGATGAATTTGCTGGTTATTTTCAATACTGAGGTTGTTGATGATTTTGTTGGCATTTTTCAATGTTGAGGTTGTTGTTGAATTTGTTGGTGATTTTCAATATTGAGGTTAATGTTGAATTTGTTGGTGTTATCAGTGTTGTTTTTTGAACTTTTTTGTGTTTTTCAATGTTGAGGTTGTTGTTGATTTGCTTGTTATTTTTCAATGTTGCGGTTATTGTTGAATTTTTTGCTGTTTTTCATTGTTGTGGTTGTTGTTGAATTTGTTGTTGTTTTTCAATGTTGAGGTTGTTGTTGAATTTGTTTAAGTTTATCAATGTTGAGGTCGTTGAATTGGTTGGTGATTTTCAATATTGAGGATGTTGTTGAATTTGTTGGTGTTTTTCATTGTTGAGTTTGTTTGTTGAATTTGTTGGTGTTTTTCAATGTTGAGGTTGTTGTTGAATTTGTTGGTGTTATGAATGGTTTTTTTTTAACTTTTTTGTGTTTTTCAAAGTTGAGGTTGTTGCTGTATTTGTTGGTGATATTCAATGTTGAGGTTGTTGAATTTGTTGGTGATTTTCAATATTGAGGTTGTTGTTGTATTTGTTGGTGTTTTTCAATGTTGAGGTTGTTGTTGAAGTTGTTGGTGTTTTTCAATGTTGAGGTTGTTGTTGCATTGGTTCGTGTTTTTCAATGTTGCGGTTGTTGTTGAATTTGTTGGTGTTTTTCATTGTTGAGGTTGTTGTTGAATTTTTTGGCGTTTTTCAATGTTTACGTTGTTGTTGAATTTGTTGGTGATTTTCAATATTGAGGTTGATTTTGAATTTATTGGTGTTATCAATGTTATTTTTTGAACATTTTTGTATTTTTAAATGTTGAGGTTGTTGTTGAATTTGTTAGTATTTTTCAATGTTGCGATTGCGGTTGAATTTGTTGGTTGTTTTTCAATGGTGAGGTTTTTGTTGAATATTTTGGTCTTTTCATTGTTGAGGTTGTTGTTAAATTTGTTGGTATTTTTCAATGTTTTGGTTGTTGCTAAATTTGTTGGTATTTTTCAATGTTGAGGTTGTTGATGAATTTGTTGGTGATTTTCAATATTGAGATTGTTGTTGAATTGGATAGTGTCATCAATGTTTATTTTGTAGAACTTGTATGTATTATTAAAAGTTGTGGTTGTTGTTTAATTTGTTAGTGTTTTTCACAGTTGAGATTGTTGAATTTGTTGGTGATTACCAATATTGAGGTTGTTGTTGAATTTGTTGGTGTTATGAATGGTTTTTTTAAACCTCTTTGTGTTTTTCAAAGTTGAGGTTGTTGCTGAATTTGTTGGTGATATTCAATGTTGAGGTTGATGAATTTGCTGGTGATTTTCAATACTGAGGTTGTTGATGATTTTGTTGTCGTTTTTCAATGTTGAGGTTGTTGTTGAATTTGTTGGTGATTTTCAATATTGAGGTTAATGTTGAATTTGTTGCTGTTATCAGTGTTGTTTTTTGAACTTTTTTGTATTTTTCAATGTTGAGGTTGTTGTTGATTTGTTTGTTATTTTTCAATGTTGCGGTTATTGTTGAATTTTTTGCTGTTTTTCATTGTTGTGGTTGTTGTTGAATATGTTGTTGTTTTTCAATGTTGAGGTTGTTGTTGAATTTGTTTAAGTTTATCATTGTTGAGGCCGTTGAATTGGTTGGTGATTTTCAATATTGAGGATGTTGTTGAAATTGTTTGTGTTTTTCATTGTTGAGTTTGTTGTTGAATTTGTTGGTGTTTTTCAATATTGAGGTTGTTGTTGAATTTGTTGGTGTAATTCAATGTTGAGGTTGTAGTTGAATTTGTTGGTGTTTTTCATTGTTGAGGTTGTTGTTGAATTAGTTGGTGCTATCAATGTTTTTTGTTGAACTTGTTTGTATTTTTAAAAGTTGAGGATGTTGTTGAATTTGCAGGGGTTTTTCAGTGTTGAGGTTGTTGAATTTGTTGGTGATTTTCAATGTTGATGTTGTTGATGAATTTGTTGGTGTTATTCAATGTTGAGGTTGTTGTTGAATTTGTTGGTATTTTTCAATATTGAGGTTGTTGTTGAATTTGATGGTTTTTTTAATCTTGAGGTCGTTAAATTTGTTGGTGATTTTCAATATTAAAGTTAATGTTGAATTTGTTGGTGTTAGGAATGGTATTTTTTGAACTTTTTTGTGTTTTTCACTGTTGAGGTTGTTGAATTTGTTGGTGATTTTCAAAATTATGGTTGTTGCTGAATTTATTGGTGTTATCAATGTTTATTTTGTTGAACTTTCTTGTACTTTGAAAAGTTGAGGTTGATTTTGAATTTGTTGGTATTTTTCATTGTTGAGGTTGTTGTTGTATTTGTTGGTGTTTTTCAATGTTGAGGTTGTTGTTGAATTTGTTGGTGTTTTTAAATGTTGAGGTTGTTGCTGAATTTTTTGGTGTTTATCAATGTTGAGGTTGCTGTTGAAAGTTTTGCTGTTATCAATGTTATTTTTGAACTTTTTTGTGTTTTTGAAAGTTGAAGTTGTTGTTTAATTTGTTGTTGTTTTTCAATGTTGTGGTTGATGCTGAATTTACTTGTGTTTTTCAAAATTGAGGTCGTTGAATTTGTTGGTGATTTTCAATATTGAGGTTGTTGTTGAACTTCTTCGTATTATCAATTGTTTTTTTTTGTTTAAGTTGTTTGTACTTTTAAAAGTTAAGGTTGTTGTTGAATTTGATGGTGTTTTTCAAAATTAAGGTCGTTGAATTTATTGGTGATTTTCAATATTAAGGTTGTTGTTGAATTTGTTGGTGCTTTTTATTGTTGAGGTTGTAATTGAATTTGTTGGCGTTATCAATGTTGTTTTTTCAACTTTTTTGTACTTTTAAAAGTTGAGGTTGTTGTTGAATTTGTTGGTGTTTTTCAATGTTGAGGCTGTTGTGAATTTGTTGGTGATATTCAGTGTTGAGGTTATTGAATTTGTTGGTGATTTTCAATATCGAGTTTGTCGTTGAATTTGTTGGCGTTTTTCAATGTTGAGGTTGTTGTTGAATTTGTTGTTGTTTTTCAATGTTGAGGTTGTTGTTGAATTTGTTCGAGTTATCAATGCTTTTTGTTGAACTTGTTTGTATTTTTAAAAGGTAAAGTTGTTTTTTGAATTTGTTGGTGTTTTTCAATGTTGAGGTTGTTGTTGGATTTGTTGGTGTTTTTCAATGATGAGGTTGTTGCTGAATTTGTTGGTGTTATCAATGTTCTTTTTTCAACTTTTCTGTACTTTTAAAAGTTGAGGTTTTTGTTGAATTTGTTGGTTTTTTTCTTTGTTGAGGTTGTTGATGAATTTGTTGGTGTTTCTCAATGTTGAGGTTGTTGTTGAATTTGTTGGTGCGTTTCAATGTTGAGGTTGTTGTTGAATTTGTTGGTGTTTTTCAATGTTGATTTTGTTGATGAATTTTTTCGTGTTATCAATTTTTTTTTGAACTTATTTGTGTTTTTCAAAGTTGAGGTTGATGCTGAATTTCGTGGTGATATTCAGTGTTGAGGTTGTTGAATTTGTTGGTGATTTTCAATATTGAGTTTGTTGTTCAATTTGTTGGTGTTATCAAGGTTTATTTTGTTGAACTTTTTTGTTCCTTTAAAAGTTGCGGTTGTTGTTGAATTTGTTGGTGTTTTTCAATGTTGAGGTTGTTGTTGAATTTGTTGGTGTTATCAATGTTCTTTTTTCAACTTTTTTGTACTTGTAAAAGTTGAGGTTGTTGTTGATTTTTTGGCGTTTGTCAATGTTGAGGTTGTTGTTGAATTTGTTGCTATGTTTCAATGTTGAGTTTCTTGTTGAATTTGTTGGTGTTATCAATGGTTTTTTTGTTGAACTTCTTTGTATTTTTACAAGTTGAGGTTTTTGTTGAATTTGTTGGTGTTTTTCAATATTGAGGTTGATGTTGATTTTGTTAGTGTTACCAATGTTTTTTTTAACTTTTTTGTGTTTTTCAAAGTTGAGGTTGTTGCTGAATTTGTTGGTGATATACAGTTTTTGAATTTTTTGGCGTTTTTCAATGTTTACGTTGTTGTTGAATTTGTTGGTGATTTTCAATATTGAGGTTGATTTTGAATTTATTGGTGTTATCAATGTTATTTTTTGAACATTTTTGTATTTTTAAATGTTGAGGTTGTTGTTGAATTTGTTAGTATTTTTCAATGTTGCGATTGTGGTTGAATTTGTTGGTTGTTTTTCAATGGTGAGGTTTTTGTTAATTTTTTTGGTGTTTTCATTGTTGAGTTGGTTGTTAAATTTGTTGGTGTTTTTAAATGTTGAGGTTGTTGTTGAATTTGTTTGTGATTTTCAATATTGAGGATGTATTTGAATTTGTGGTTGTTGTCAATGTTTATTTTGTTGAACATTTTTGTAGTTTTAAAAGTTGAGGTTGTTGCTGAATTTTTTATTCTTTTTCAATGTTGATGTTGTTGAATTTGTTGGTGATTTTCAACATTGAGTTTGTTGCTGAATTTGTTGGTGTTATAAAGGTTTTCTTTGAACTTTTTTGGGTTTTTCAATGTTGAGGTTGTTGTTGAATTTGCAGGTGATTTTCAACATTGAGTTTGTTGCTGAATTTGATGGTGTTATCAATGTTTCTTGAACGTTTTTGTGTTTTTCAAAGTAGACGTTGTTGCTGAATTTCTTGCTGATATTCAGTGTAGAGGTTGTTTAATTTGTTGGTGACTTTCAATGTTGAGGTTGTTGTTGAATTTGTTGGTGATTTTCAATGGTGAGGTTTTTTTTGAATGTTCTGGTGTTTTCATTGTTGAGGTTGTTGTTAAATTTGTTGGTGTTACCAATATTCTTTTTTGAACTTTTTTATACTTTAAAAAGTTGAGGTTGTTGTTGAATTTGTTGGTGTTTTACAATGTTGAGGTTGTTGAATTTGTTGGTGATTTTCAACATTGAGTTTGTTGTTGAATTTGTTGTTGTTATCAATGGGTTTTTTTGTTGAACTTGTTTGTATTTTTAAAAGTTGAGGTTGTTGTTGAATTTGATGGTGTTTTTCAAAGTAAAGGTCGTTGAATTTGTTGGTGATTTTCAATATTAAGGTTGTTGTTGAATTTGTTGGCGTTTTTCAATGTTGAGGTTGTTGTTGGATTTCTTGGCGTTTTTCAATGTCGATGTTGTTGTTGAATTTTTTTATGTTTTTCATCGTTGAGGTTGTTGCTGAATTTGTTGGCATTATCAATGTTCTTTTTTCAACTTTTTTGTACTTTTAAAAGTTGAGGTTTTTGTTGAATTTGTTGGTGTTTTTCAATGTTGAGGTTGTTGTTGAATTTGTTGGTATTTTTCAATATTGAGGTTGTTGTTCAGTTTTTTGGCATTTTTATAAGTTGAGGTCATTGAATCTGTTGGTGATTTTCAATATTGAAGTTGTCGTTTAATTTGATGGTGTTTCAATGTTATTTTTTGAACTTTTTTGCTTTTAAATGTTGAGGCATATGTTGAATTTGTTGGTGTTTTTCAAAGTTGAAGTCGTTGAATTTGTTGGTGATTTTCAATATTGAGCTTGTTGTTCAATTTGTTTGTGTTATCAATGATTTTTTTTTGAAATTCTTTGTGTTTTTCAAAGTTGAGCTTGTTGCTGAACTTGTTGGTGATATTCAGTGTTGAGGTTGTTGAATTTGTTTTTGATTTTCAATGCTGAGGTTGTTGTTGAATTTGTTGGCGTTTTTCAATGTTGAGCTTGTTGTTGAATTTATTGTTGTTTTTCAGTGTTGATTTTGTTGATGAATTTGTTGGCGTTATCAATGTTCTTTTTTCAACTTTTTTGTACTTTTAAAAGTTGAGGTTGTTGTTGAATTTGTTGGTGTTTTTCAATGTTGAGGCTGTTGTGAATTTGTTGGTGATATTCAGTGTTGAGGTTATTGAATTTGTTGGTGATTTTCAATATTGAGTTTGTTGTTGAATTTGTTGGTGTTTTTCAATGTTGAGGTTGTTGTTGGATTTGTTGATGTTTTTCAATGTTGATGTTGTTGATGAATTTGTTGGTGTTATCAAAGTTTTTTTTGAACATTTTCGTGTTTTTCGAAGTTGAGGTTGTTGCAGAATTTATTGGTGTTATCAATGTTTATTTTGTTGAACATTTTTGTACATTTAAAAGTCGAGGTTGATTTTGAATTTGTTAATGTTTTTTAATTGTTGAGGTTCTTATTGAATTTCTTGGCATTTTTCAATGTTGAGGTTGTTGTTGAATTTGTTGGTGTTTTTCACTGTTGATTTTGTTGATGAATTTGTTGGTGTTATCAATTTTTTTTTGAACTTATTTCTGTTTTTCAAAGTTGAGGTTGTTTCTGAATTTCGTGGTGATATTCAGTGTTGAGGTTGTTGAATTTGTCGCTGATTTTCAATATTGAGGTTTTTGTTAAATTTGTTGGTGTTGTCAACGTTTATTTTGTTGAACTTTTTTGTACTTTTAAAAGTTGAGGTTGTTGTTGAATTTGTTGAGATTTTCAATATTGAGGTTGTTGTTGAAATTGTTGGCATTTTACAATGTTGAGTTTGTTGTTGGCATTGTTGATGATTGTCAATATTGAGGTTGTTGTTGAATATGTTGGTGTTATCAATGTTATTTTTGAACTTTTTTGTATTTTTGAACGTTGAGGTTGCTGTTTAATTTGTTGTTGTTTTTCAGTGTTGAGGTTGATGTTGAATTAACTTATGTTTTTCAAAATTGAGGTCGTTGATTTTGTTGGTGATTTTTAATATTGAGGTTTTTGTTGCACTTCTTGGTGTTCTGAATGTTTTTTTTTAACTTTTTTGTGTTTTCCAATGTTGAGGTTGTTGTTGAATTTGTTGGTGTTATCAATGTTATTTTTTGAACTTTTTTGTATTTTTGAAAGTTGAGGTTGTTGTTGCATTTGTTGGTGTTTTTCAATGTTGAGGTTGTTGTTGAATTTATTGGTTTTTTTCAATGTTGAGGTTGTTGTTGAATTTGTTGGTGTTTTTCAATGTTGAGGTCGTTGAATTTGTTGGTGATTTTCAATATAGAGGTTGTTGTTGAATTTGTTGGTGTTATGAATGCTTTTTTTGTACTTTTTTGTGTTTTTCATTCTTGAGGTTGTTGCTGAATTTGTTGGTGATTTTCAATGTTGAGGTTGTTGAATTTGTTGGTGATTTTCAATATTGAGGTTGTCGTTGAATTTGTTGGCTTTTTTCAATATTCAGATTGTTGTTGAATTTGTTGGTGTTATCAATTTTATTTTTTGAACTTTTTTGTATTTTTGAACGTTGAGGTTGTTGTTGAATTTATTTTTGTTTTTCAATGTTGAGGTTGATGTTGAATTTACATGTGCTTTTCAAAGTTGAGGTCGTTGAATTTGTTGGTGTTTTTCAATATTGAGGTTGTTGATGAATTTGTTGGTGATATTCAGCGTTAAGGTTGTTGAATTTGTTGGTGATTTTCAATATTGAGGTTGTTGTTGAATTTGTTGGTGTTCTGAATGTTTTTTTTTTAATTTGTTTGTGTTTTTCAAAGCTGAGGTTGTTGCTGAATGTGTTGGTGATACTCAGTGTTGAGGTTGTTGAATTTGTCGGTGTTTTCCAATGTTGAGGTTGTTGTTGAATTTGTTGGTGCTATCAATGTTATTTTTTGAACTTTTTTGTACTTTTGAAAGTTGAGGTTGTTGTTGAATTTGTTGGGATTTTCAATATTGAGGGTGTTGTTGAAATTGTTGGCGTTTTTCAATGCTGAGGTTGTTGTTGTTATTGTTGATATTTTTCAATGTTGAAGTTGTTGTTGAAATTGTTGGTGTTTTTCAATGTTGAGGTTGTAGTTGAATTTGTTGGTGTTTTTCAATGTTCAGGTTATTGTTGAATTTGTTGACATTATCAATGTTATTTTTTGTTCTTTTTTGTATTTTTGAAAGCTGAGGTTGTTGTTGAATTTGTTGGTGATTTTCAATGTTGAGGTTGTTGTTGAATTTATTGGTGTTTTCCAATGATGAGGTTGTTGTTGAATTTGTTGGTGTTTTTCAATGTTGAGGTCGTTGAATTTGTTCATAATTTTCAATATTCAGCTTGTTGTTGAATTTGTTGATGTTATCAATGTTTTTTTTGAAATTTTTTGTGCTTTTCAAAGTTGAGTTTGTTGCTGAATTTGTTGGTGATATTCAGTGTTGAGGTTGTTGAATTTATCATTGATTTTCAATATTGAGGTTGTTGTTCAATTTGTTGGTGTTATCAACGTTTATTTTGTTGAACTTTTTTATACTTTTAAAAGTTGAGGTTGTTGTTGAATTTGTTGTGATTTTCCATAATGAGGTTGTTGTTGAAATTGTTGGCGTTTTTCAATGTTGAGTTTGTTGTTGGAATTATTGGTGATTGTCAATATTGAGGTTGTTGTTGAACATGTTGGTGTTATCAATGTTATTTTTTTTGAAACTTTTTGTATTTTTCAATGTTGAGGTTGTTGCTGAATTTGTTGCTGTTATCAATGTTATTTTGTGAACATTTTTTCTATTTTTGAATGTTGTGGTTGTTGTTTAATTTGTTGTTGTTTTTCAGTGTTGAGGTTGATGTTGAATTGACTTGTGCTTTTCAAAGTTGAGGTAGTTGAATTTGTTGGTGATTTTCAATATTGAGGTTGTTGTTGAATTTGTTGGTGTTATGAATGGTTTTTTTGAACTTTTTTGTGTTTTTCAATCTTGAGGTTGTTGTTGAATTTGTTGGTGATATTCAGTGTTTAAGTTGTTGAATTTGTCGGAGATTTTCAATATTGAGGTTGTTGTTCAATTTGTCGCTGTTATCAATGTTTATTTTGTTGAACTTATTTGTACTTTTAAAAGTTGAGGTTGTTGTTGAAATTGATGGCGTTTTTCAATCTTGAGTTTGTTGTTGGTATTGTTGATGATTGTCAATATTGAGGTTTTTGTTGAACATGTTGGTGTTATCAATGTTATTTTTTAAAAACTTTTTGTATTTTTCAAAGTTGAAGTTGTTTTTGAATTTGTTGCTTTTTTTCAATGTTGAGGTAGTCGTTGAATTTGTGGGTGTTTATGAATGTACAGGTTGTTGTTGAATTTTTTGCTGTTATCAATGTTATTTTTTCAACTTTTTTGTATTCTTGAACGTTGAGGTCGCTGTTTAATTTGTTGTTGTTTTTCAATGTTGAGGTTGATGCTGAATTCACTTGTGTTTTTCAAAGTTGAGGTCGTTGAAATTGTTGGTGATTTTCAATATTGAGGTTGTTGTTGAATTTGTTGGTGTTCTGAATGTTTTTTTTTGAACTTTTTTGTGTTTTCAAAGTTGAGGTTGTTATTGAATTTGTTGGTGTTTTTCAATGTTGAGGTTGTTGTTGAATTTGTTGGTGTTTTTCAATGTTGAGGTTGTTGTTGAATTTGTTAGTGATTTTCAATATTGAAGTTGTTGTTGAATTTGTTGGTGATTTTCAATATTGAGTTCGTTGTTGAATTTGTTGGTTTATTCAGTGTTGAGGTTGTTGAATATCTTGGTGATTTTCAATATTGAGGTTGTTGTAGAATTCGTTGTTGATTTTCAACATTGAATTTGTTGTTGAATTTTTAGGTGTTATACATATTTTTCTGTTGAACTTGATGGTATTTTTAAAAGTTGAGGTTGTTATTGAATTTGTTTGTGTTTTTCAAATTTGCGGTCGTTGAAATTGTTGCTGATTTTCATTATTGAGGTTGTTGTTGAATCTGTTGGTGTTATCAATGGTTTTTTTTGAAATTTTTTGAGTTTTTCAAAGTTCAGGTTGTTGCTGAATTTGTTGGTGATGTTCAGTGATGAGGTTCTTGAATTTGTCGGTGATTTTCAATATTGAGGTTGTTGTTAAATTTGTTCATGTTATCAACGTTTATTTTGTTGAACTGTTTTGTACTTTTAAAAGTTGAGGTTGTTGTTGAATTTGTTCGTGTTTTTCAATGTTGAGGTTGTTGTTGAATTTGTTGGTGTTATGAATGGTTTTTTTGAACTTTTTTGTGTTTTTCAATCTTGAGGTTGTTGCTGAATTTTTTGGTGATATTCAATGTTGAGGTTGTTGAATTTGTCGCTGATTTTCATTATTGAGGTTGTTGTTAAATTTGTTGGTGTTATCAATGTTTAATGAACTTTTTTGTGTTTTTCATTGTTGAGGTTGTTTTTGAATTTGTTGGTGTTTTTCAATGTTGAGGTTGTTGTTCAATTTGCTGGTGTCTTTCACTCTTGTTAAAATTGTTATCAATATTTTTTTGTTGAACTTGTTTATTTTTCTAAAAGTTAAGGTTGTTGTTGAATTTGTTCGTGTTTTTCAGTGTTGAGGTTGTTGAATTTGTTGGGGATTTTCAATATTGAGGTTGTTGTTCAAAATGTTGTCGTTTTTCAATGTTAAGTTTGTTGTTGAATATGTTGGTGTTTTTCAATGTTGATGTTGTTGATGAATTTGTTGGTGTTATCAATGTTATTTTTTGAACTTCTTTGTATATTTTAAAGTTGAGGTTGTTCTTGAATTTGTTGGTGTTTTTCAAAGTTGAGGTCGTTGAATTTGAGGAGGATTTTCAATATTGAGGTTGTTGTTGAATTTGTTGGTGTTATGAATGGTTTTTTTTGTTTAAACTGTATAAACAGTGCCCCCAACATAAACCCTATTTATACAGTGCCCCCATCATAAACACTATATAAGCAGCACCCGCATCATAAACACTATTTAAACAGTGACCCATCATAATCACAATTTAATCAGTGCTACATCATAAACACTGTTAAAGCAGTTTATGTAGTGTTAATGATGGGGCACTGTTTATATACTGTTTTTGATTGGGCACTCTCTATATAGTGTTTATGATGGGGAATTGTTTAAATAGTGATGGGGCCAGAATTTAAAGTCAGTCCTGGGACAGAGCACATCACTGTTTAAATAATGTTTAATGAGAGGGCACTGTTTATATAGTGTTTATGATGGGGTCACTGTTTAAATGGAGTTTATGATGGGGCACTGTTTAAATAGTATTTATGATGGGGCATTGTTTATATAGTGTTAATGATGGGGGCACTGTTTAAATATTGTTTACAATGGGGCACTGTTTAAATAGTGTTTATGATGGGGGCACTGTTTAAATAGCGTTTATGATGGGGCACTGTTTAAATAGTGTTTATGATGGGGAATTGTTCATATAGTGTTTATGATGGGGGCACAGTTTAAATAGTGTTTATGATGGTGCACTGTTTAAATAGTGTTTATGATGGGGCACTGTTTAAATAGTGTTTATGATGGGGCACAGCTTAAATAGTGTTTATGATGGGGCACTGTCTAAATAGTGTTTATGATGGGGAAACTGTATACTTACTGTTTATGATGGGGACACTGTTTATATAATATTTATGATGGGGGCACTGTTTAAATAGTATTTATGATGGGGCACTGTTTGTATAGTGTTTATGATGGGAGCACTGTTTAAATAGTGTTTATGATGCGTGCACAGTTTAAATAGTGTTTATGATGGGGGCACTGTTTATATAGTGTTTGTGATGGGGGCACTGTTTATATAGTGTTTATGATGGGGGCACTGTTTATATAGTGTTTATGATGGGGGCACTGTTTATATAGTGTTTATGATGGGGGCACTGTTTAAATAGGGTTTATGATGGGGGCACTGTTTAAATAGGGTTTATGACGGGGGCACTTTTAAATAGGGTTCATGATGGGGGCACTGTTTATATAGTGTTTATGATGGGGGCACTGTTTAAATAGTGTTTATGATGGGGGCAGTGTTTATATATTGTTTATGATGGGGGCACTGTTTATATAGTGTTTATAATGGCGGCACTGTTTATACAGTGTTTATGATGGGGACATTGTTTATATAGTGTTTATGATGGGGGCACTGTTTACATAGTGTTTATGATGGTGGCACTGTTTAAATAGTTTTTATGATGGGGGCACTGTTTCTTTAGTGTTTATGATGGGGGCACTGTTTATATAGTGTTTATGATGGGAGCATTGTTTATACAGTGTTTATGATGTGGGAACTGTTTATATAGTGTTTATGATCGGGGCACTGTTTATTTGTTGATTATGATGGGGCCACTTTTTATATAGTGTTTATGATGGGGGCACTTTTTATATATTGTTTATGATGGGGGCACTGTTTATATTGTGTTTATGATGTGGGCACTGTTTATATAGTGTTTATGATTGGGGCACGGTTTGAATACTGTTAATGACGGGGGCTCTGTTTAAATACTGTTTAAGATGGGGGAACTGTTTAATTAGTGTTTATGATGTGGGAACTGTTTATATAGTAATTATGATGGGGGCACTGTTTATATAGTGTTTATGATGGGGGCACTGTTTAAATAGTGTCTATGATGGGGGCACTGTTTATATAGTGTTTATGATGGGGCACTGCTTATATAGTGTTTATGAAGGGGTACTGTTTAAATGGGATTTAATGTGGGGCACTGTTTAAATTGTGTGTATGATGGGGGCAGTGTTTATATAAAATTTATGATGGGGCACTGTTTAAATAGCGTTTATGATGGGGCACTGTTTAAATTTTGTTTATGATGGGGGCAGTGTTTATATAGTGTTTATGATGGGGGCACTGTTTCAAGTTTGTATGATGGGGGCACTTGTTTATATAGTGCTTAAGATGGGGCACTGTTTATATAGGGTTAATGATGGGGGAGCTTTTTATATAGTGTTTATGATGGGGGCACTGTTTCTATAGGGTTTATGCTGGGGGCACTGTCTATATAGTGTTTATGATGGGGGCATTGTTTAAATAGTGTTTATGATGTGGGAACTGTTTATATAGTGTTTATGATGGGGGCATTGTTTACATAGTGTTTATGATGGGGGCAGTGTTTATTTATTGTTTATGATGGGGGCACTGTTTATATAGTGTTTATGATGGGGCACCTTTTAAATAGGATTTATGATGGGGGCACTGTTTATATAGTGTTTCTGATGGGGGCAGTGTTTATATAGTGTTTATGATGGGGCACTGTTTATATAGTGTTTATGATGGGGGCACTGTTTATATAGTGTTTATGATGGGGGCACTGTTTAAATAGTGTTTATGATGGGGGCACTGTTGATATAGTGTTTATGATGGACACTGTTTATATAGTGTTTATGATGGGGGCACTGTTTAAATAGTGTTTATGATGGGGGCACTGCTTATATAGAGTTTATGATGGGGGCACTGTTTATATAGTGTTTATGATGGAGGTACTGTTTAAATAGGCTTTATGATGGGGGCTCTGTTTATATAGTGTTTATGATGGGGGCACTGTTTAAATAGGGTTTATCATGGGGGCACTTATTATATAGTGTTATGATGGGGGCTCTGTTTATATAGTGTTTATGATGGGTGCACTGTTTATATAGTGTTTATGATGGGGGATCTGTTAATATAGTGCTTATCATGGGGCAGTGTTTAAACAGTGTTTGTGATGGGGTACTCTTTATATAGTGTTTATGATGGGGGCACTGTTTATACATTGTTTATGATGGGGGCTCTGTTTATATAATGTTTATGATGGGGTACTGTTTATATAGTGTTTATGATGCGGTACTGCTTATATGGTGTTTATGATGGGGGCTCTGTTTATCTAGCATTTATGATGGGGCACTGTTTAAATAGTGTTTATGTTGGGGTACTGTTTATAACGTTTTAATGATGGAGCACTGTTTATATAGTGTTTATGATGGGGGCTCTGTTTATATAGGGTTTATGATGGGGCACTGTTTATATAGTGTTTATGATGGGGGCACTGTTTATATAGTGTTTATGATGCGGGCACTGTTTAAATAGGGTTCATGATGGGGGCGCTGTTTAAATAGGGTTCATGATGGGGGCACTTTTTAAATAGTGTTTATGATGGGGGATCAGTTTATATAGTGTTTATGATGGGGCACTGTTTATCTAGTGTTTATGATTGGGGCACTGTTTATATAGTGTTTATGATGGGGCACTGATTATATAGTGTTTATGATGGGGGCACAGTTTATATAGTGTTTATGATCGGGCACTGTTTATATAGTGTTTATGATGGGGGCACTGTTTACATAGTGTTTATGATGGGGCACTGTTTAAACAGTGTTTATG